>NW_006409144.1:208681-211249 GCF_000296735.1 Chrysochloris asiatica
GGTCCCAGCCTTAAAAGTTAACTTGTGTGGGACACTTTACTGGGGCCTATGCAGCAAGAAAAATCTGGTCTGGCCTGACAGACAAACCATGTGAACAATCTGTAAAACCCAAACATAGAAGGATGTAACTATCTCGAGAATTACACTGTACACATGCAGATAGATAACTGACCTTCAGAGAAAAAAAAAATAGACAATCTTTCTCTCATTATTCAAAGACAAGAAGAAAATCCTAAAAGCAGCCAGGGAAAGGAGAAATATTACTTACAAAAGCAAACAATTCAGATTAAGCTCTGACTGCTCAGCAGAAACCATGCAGGCAAGAGGGCATGGGGAGACATATATAAAACCCTAAAAGATAAAAAACTGCCAAACAAGAAACATCAATTCAGCAAAACTGTCAATTAAATATGATGGTGCATTGAAAACATTCCAGAATATACAGAAGCTAAGAGAGTTTGTTAAAGCCAATCCAGAACATCAAAACATCCTAAAGGGAGTTCTTTGGACTGAAAATCAACAAGAACAGACAACAACCAGAAATTGGCAAGCATGGCAACACCACCTGAAACTAAGATGATGGCTAGCAGAGTCCAGAACAGAACAAAATTACAACAGTGAATTCAAAAGAGCTGAAAGGTCAACCAAAGATCAAAATAATAACATCAAAGAAGAGAAAAATATAGGTACAGAGATCAGGTGGTGAGGAGGTCAGAGAGATTCCAGGATACAATAGATTGTCTTAAATGGAGGGAAAAGTTAATAGACTATAGGGTAACTCCAAAGAAATTTAATATTTCACAACTTACCATGAAAATGGACATCCAAGCAGAACAAGGAAACATGAAACCTAAGAAAAAAACGACAAGAAATAGCATAAAAAACACAAACTCAGCACAAGAAGGCATGCAAAACAAAGGAACGAACAGTACTACCAAAAAATTAACATAATGGCAACAATTAATTCATACCTATCGATAATTACATTGAAAGTTAATGGATTAAATGCAATAATGAAGAGACAGACAAGGCAGAATGGATAAGAAAACAAGACCCTTCAATATGCGACCTGCAAGAGACACACCTTACACACAAAGACAAAAACAGACTAAAATTTAAAGGATGGAAAAAAATTTAACAAGCTAACTACAATAAAAAACAAGCTGGAGTGGCAATACCAATCTCTGATAAAGTAAACTTTAACACACAAACCAGCATAAGAGATAAAGAAGGATACTAGCTCATGATCAAACGGTCAATTGGGCAAGATGACATGACCATAATAAATATCTATGCTCCCAATGAAAGAGCACCAAGATATATGAAGCAAACCCTACTAGAACTGAAGGAAGAAATTGATAAATCTATAATTATAGTGGGAGATTTTAATACACCACTTTCAAAAAGGGACAGAACAACCAAAATGAAATTTGACTAAGACACAGAGGAATTAAACAGCACAATCAACCAACTTGAACTCATAGACATGTACAGAGTATTCAACCCAAGAACAGCACAATATACTTTCTTCTCCAGTACACATGGAACATTCTCCAGAATTGATCATGTGTTAGGTCACAAAGCAAGTCTCCATAAATTTACAAACATCAAAATACTACAAAGCAGCTTTCCATACCACAATGCTATAAAACTAGAAATCAACAATAAGAAGACAAAGGAAATAAAGTCAAATACATGGAAGCTTAATAATACCCTGCTGAAAAGCAACTGGGTAAAAGAAAAAATTAAATGTGAATTCAGAAAGTTTTTAGAAACAAATGAGAACTAAAACACAATGCACCAAAATCTTTGAGACACGGCAAAGTGGTACTGAGAGGACAAGTTACTGTGATAAATGCACACATTAAAAAAGAAGAAAGAACCAAAGTTAACATATTAACACAGCATCTGTGTTAGAAACAAACCAACAGAAGGAACCTACAGTCATTAAAATAAAAGAAATAATAAAGATATGACAAGAAATAAATGGGATGAAAAACAGAAAAACTATAGAAAGAATCAACAGGATAAGAAGCTGGTTCTTTGAAAGGATTAATAAAATTGACAAACCATTGGCAAAACTAACAAAAGAAAAGAGGGAGAAGACACAAATATGTCGCATTAGAAACCACATGAACAATGTCACAATGTAACAAAAGGAAACCAAAAGGATAATAATAGAATACTATGGAGAGCTGTACTCTACCGAATTTGAAAACAGAAGAGATGGATATATTTTTAGAAAAACATGACCTACCTAAACTTACACAAAGTGAAGTAGAAAACTTGAATAGAAATTGATAAGGTCATCAAAAAACTCCTTACCAAAAGAAGTCCAGGCCCAGATGGCTTCACTGGTGAGTTCTACAAACATTCAGGGAAGAACTGTCACCAATTCTACTCAAATTATTCCAGAATATAAAAGAGGATAGAAAACTTCCTAATATATTTTATGAAGCAAGCATAACCTCATACAAAAACCAGGGAAGGACATCACTAAGAAAGAAAATTATAGACCAATATCCCTCATGAACATAGATGCAAAATTTCTCAACAAAATCCTAGCCA
>NW_006409144.1:211817-213057 GCF_000296735.1 Chrysochloris asiatica
TACTAGTCCTAATTGGAAGATTCAGCAAAGTGGCAGGATATAAGATCAACATACAAAAATCAGTTGGATTCCTCTATAGTAACAATGGCAGCGCAGAAAAGGACATTAGGAAAACAACACCATTTACAAAAGTCACCAAAGGATGAAATATTTAGGAATAACTGTAACCAGAGAAAAAAGGGACCTATAGAAAGAAAACTACAAGGCACTACTACAAGAAAGCCAATAAGACTTACAAAAGTGGAAGAATATACCATCTTCCAGGATAGGAAGATTCAACATCATGAAAATGTCAATACTGCCCAAAGCAATTTACACATATAATGCCATCCCAATCCAGATTTCAATGACATTCTTCAAAGAGATGGAAAAAACAATGACAAACTTTATATGGAAAAGAAAGAGGCCCAGGATAAGCAAAGCACTGCTTAAGAAGAAAAACAATAACAAGATTGGAAGCCTCTCACTCCCCAATTTCAAAATTTACTTCATGGCTACTGTGGTCAAAACAGCCTGATACTGATATAATGAAAGATATTTTGATAAATGGACAGAATTGAGAATCCAGAAATTAAGCCAGCCACATATAGCCAACTGATTTTTGACAACATGCCTAAGTATATTGCATGCGGAGGAAAATATCTCTACAACAGATGGTGCTGACAGAATTGGAAAGCAATATGCAAAAAGTGTAACAAGACCTTTACCTCAGGCCCTATACAAAAACTGACTAAGCATGGATTAAAGACCTAAATGTGAATCCCAAAATTATGAAGGTCATCAGTGAAAAAATAGAGACAAATGTGAGGGCTCTAATTCAGCACATACAGACTACCAAATATTTTGAAAACTACATAAACAAAAGTAGACAAAATAGATGATTGGGACATACTAAAAATTAAAAACATCAAAAGACTTCACCAAAAGAGTAAAAAGAGAACCCACAGAATTGGAAAAATCTTCTACAACAGCACATCAGACAATGGACTAATTTCAAAAATACATATACAAAAGTACAACACCTCTACAATAAAAAGACAAATAACTGAATTAAAAAATGGGCAAAGGATATAAACAGACACTTCACCAAGGAGAAGATCCAGGCTGCCAACAAACATTTAAAGAAATGTTGACGATCACTAGTCATTGTTGTTGTTGTTAATGTGCCATGGAGCCAGTTCCAACTCACAGCAACCCTGCACAAGTTTTCCCAGGCTGTAAATCTTTATGGGAGCAGAAA
>NW_006409144.1:216379-217155 GCF_000296735.1 Chrysochloris asiatica
TTAATCATCAATGCCTACACTACTTTATTGTTTCTACTAGCTAATTATCAATCTTCTATCCTACATAAAGTACTACTATTTTCTATAGTAAAAGCATTACCAACATCTACTTAATTACTTTGTTTTTCTAAAGTATTTATTAAATTGCTTAACCACAGTGTTCCTATGTTTCTTTCTTTTGAGGCTGTGAGGCATATAAGGCCCAACCTGGCTAATTGCTGCAGGAAATGTAGATTATTAAGTTTTGACCACCTTTCCTTTATGTTCACCATTCTCTGCCTATTTATGTAGGTGCCTGTATGTAATAGTGGGGGTTTGTGAATTCTGGCTGGTAATTGATTTAAGTGAGGTCTATAGGGGTCGGTCAGCTTCACTTTAGTTTGTTATCTGCTTTTGTGATCTCATAAATGCAGTTGCTTTGTACTCAGGTTTTCTGTAAGAGGGAGTAGCTCATACAATTCCCTTTGAATTCAAACCAGTGAAGCTGAAACAATTGTTGCCAGACTGGTTTCTTCCTAAGCTTTGCAGAGCTCATAGTAAAAGCTATGAATATGACAATATCATATATTTTTACAAGTGAATTCAGAGTTATCCTAAAGGGGAGATAGAGGATGTCTTTCCAGAGAATCATTTGCTTTGCATGATGTTTCTCCTTTTGCCGGGATTGTGTCAAATTGCAGAAGTGGAACCGCTTCCCGCAGTTGTCTTCCAAATTTCTTGGCATAGATGAGTGAAGTGCCTTCTGTGCCGCCTCACTTTCTTGAAAGATTTCAATT
>NW_006409144.1:218863-220115 GCF_000296735.1 Chrysochloris asiatica
TTTATGCGTTCCATTTCATTTTTGACAACTTCCAATTTTCCATGATTCATACTTTGTACATTCCATGTTCCAATTTTCAATGGATGTTTACAGCTGTTTCTCTTCATTTTGAGTTGTGCCCCATCAGCAAATGAAGATTCTGTGGGTTCTTCCACCACGAACTTAATCCATTCACATCATCATGGTCAACTCTACTTTGAGGAGGCATGTCTTCCCCAATCACATTTTGAATGCCTTCCAATCTGAGGGGCTCATTTTCCTGCACTGTATCTGACAGTGTTTCTTTGCTATTCATAAGGTTTTCAGTGACTAATGATTCAGAAGTACTTCGCCACTCTTTCTTCCTAGTCTGTCTTTGTCTGGAAACTCATCTGAAACCTGTCCACCATGGGTGACCCTGCTGGTTATTTAAAATACCTGCGGCATAGCCCTCAGAGTCACAGTAACTCAAGCCACCACAACAGACAGACAAGTGGTGGCCATTTGGTTTTATGTTGAAACTGTCACTTTAAATTTCTATATCAATCCTGATACAATCAAGATGTTCTCTCCCAAGATAGCGGCTCCGGGAATAGCTGAGCCTCTTGAATTATAAAGCAATGGATTTCTGGATTCTCCTACAAATTCCCCTAGCTGTAAGCCCTCCGATTCTCCAAATATTCCTTTATATGTGTTTCAGAGTTCCAGCACCATATCCTGAACCTTCTTGGCCTGGTATTCTGTGTTGTTATTGATGGAGCTCCTCAATGCACATATACCTGATCCATTAGAGAGATGCAAATCAAAACATCAATGAGATATTATCTCACATAAGCAATAACAGCAAAGATCAAAAAAGTAGAGGACAATAAATTCTGGTGAGGATGTGGAGAGACTGGGATCCTCCTACATTGTTGGTGGGATTGCAAAATGATCCAAGCACTCTGGAAAGCAATATGGCACTTCCTCAGAATGTTGGAAATAGAAATACCTTATGATTCAGAAATTCTTCTACTTGGTATTTACCCACAAGAAATATGAGCCATAACACAAGTAGATATATGCACACCAATGTTCATAGCAGAACTATTTACAGTAGCAAAAAGATGGAGACAGCCTAAGTGCCCATCAACTGAAGAATGGATAAACAAACTTTGGTACATATATACAATGGCGTACTATGCTACCTTGAAGAACAAGGAAGCTGCAAGCTACCATATAGCATGGATGAACCTTGAGGACATTATGTTGAGTGAAATTAGTCAGTCACAAA
>NW_006409144.1:220336-221342 GCF_000296735.1 Chrysochloris asiatica
AAGCACAGGGTAGGGAATAGATACAGGGTAGCTTAGGTGCTGAGGGCCAGAGGGGGGCAATACATAAGAAGGGGGAGGGGAATGGCAGAACAAGGTAGATGGGAGAACAGTTAGGCTAAGTGGGTGGGATAGAGGTAAATGAGGATGTATGTACAAACTTGGAACAACAGGGCTCTGGGATACAGGGATTAAGGCATGGTTTGAATGCATAAAAGAGGGGAATAATATTAAGATGTTTGGCTGTCCTTTGAATCTTGGTTTCCTTTGCCCACCATTGTAAAATAGATACTTGAGGGGGAAAGAAAGGAATAGCCAGAAACCTCACAATAGAAAGCTTGTAAGTCCGTCTTCAGCCTATAACTGATTGGAACACCTTAAAGGGGGTTAGAAATTGGCCAGTGAAAGAGGCTTCCTATGGAGCTTTGCACTGCATAAGACCATAGATGGAATTCTGAACCCCATTCAGAGTCATCTGAGGTGGAAAATTTCCACTTGAAAGGACAAGTAGACAACCTGGAACCACTAGAAGAACAAAAGATACTTTGTGAAAGAAAGACCAGCAGGAAAAATCAAAAACAATAACGCAGTCTGATTGACTACTACAAGAACAAGCAAGCTTTTCTGCCTGGAGCCATCAAGGCAAGTGGTTAGTTCCCCTCAGAGCAAACCCCCTTCCAAGACTGAGTCTAGGGGGAATACACAAGCAGGCATGTTGTCTGGCTGGTGATTATGTTGGTCACCAATAAGAGGAGGAGGTGGTGGCTGTGTGCTATGGAGTCGGTTCCAAGGGGGAAAAACAGCAATGAAGTTGGGAGCTGGGTCCAACCACATTCAATAAACTCCTGTGAGCCCTGGTGGAGACCTGGTTAACCAGCAGTATGGCAAGACCTGGGAACTCCTGGGACCCCAGGCAGTGACATGACAACAGAGGACTAGAGAAGAAAGTGAAGTGTCCACCTGATGTGAAGTGAGGAGAGATGCACAGGAACACCCATACTTGCAGTTA
>NW_006409144.1:222081-224567 GCF_000296735.1 Chrysochloris asiatica
ATGAATGTAAAACTGATATTCTCCCTTGTAAACCCACATGATTCCCAATAAAAACTTTTAAAAAAATTACATTGTTATAAAATATAGAATATATGCCTGGGACCATAAGTATTTTACCTCATCTCTAAGGCAAGAAGTTTTTAAGTCAGTATTGGTCATTCCAAACAAACAAAACTAAATCATTACTTACTCTTCTCTAATTTCAAAAAAAAACAAAAACAAATGGCAGCATCATCTAATCCTGGGACAATTCTAGTCCTTGTCATTTCTTATTCAAATTACTGTACAATATCAATGTCCCCACACCTCCCACTCATCGCCCAAGTGTCTGATAGTCACTAAAGCCTGGGCCTAGTTAGGGATATTGTTTAGCTGACTTTCCAAAATTCTAGATATCTAAAGGCTATTCTTGTCTAGTATTTTATCAACCTTACTAGAGTTCCAAAACAAACAGCCTAAGGGACAAGTTAACAATGTACCCTATGAACTACCATCAGTCTCTGACCTAAAGTCCAGTGCAGTCGGTATAGAGTGTGTTAGCCTGATGACATAGAGTTATAACTTCAACTCTGTTCTTTAGAATCACCTGGGATATTTGAGAGACAAACAAGGTGGAGCAGAGATGTTTTGTTCTCTCCATATTGCTGACTTTCATATGTTGTTACACTGTCATTAAGTTCCCTTGCCAACCCAACTCTTAGTGGTTTCTCTTTCCTCAAGTTTGAATTCTTGTGGAACTTACTTTATGGCACAATTATTTGGCAACTACTTATTTTTCTATTTTCTTTAACCTTTTTTTTTTTTTTTTTAAGTTTTTATTGTGAATTATGTGTTAGTTTACATGGGTAAACATTATATTTACATTCATCCTATCGTACTTAGATTCATTGCAATGATCACAATCCCCTGCATGCATCATCAAACACCCAAAGGGTACACCTCACACTCCTGCCTCCACTCCTCCCCACCCCACCCAGCCACCAGCACACAAACCCTCTCCCTCTCTGAGTTCAGAGTCCCCAGCCACTCTTTCTGTCCACATCATTGCCTCTGCCTCCATCCCTAGTGTCACTGCCTCTCTGGACATGGTCTCACACATTGCTTTTCTCCCTGTAAGATTCCAGGGATCTCCACTACTGGACTGCAAAATCAGCCACTCTCCTCCTTTTGTTACCAAACATTTACATTTACTTTTCCAACACTCTCTGTCAGAAATGACAGTAATCATTCCCTATTGAACCACAGGAGTCCTTTCCCCCTCACCTTTTGTTAGCCCCATCCAGACAGGTTGGAAACAATTCAGTGGAGGCTCTACCTTTCCCTGTATCCTCTGGAGCTAGGTTCTCTAATGAAAGCTTGTAAGCCAGTCACTTCTTGCCTTTGTAGTTGCCCCATTTTGGGTAGCCAATGTCTAAGTTCCCCCTCCCTGTCAACCCAATGTACCAAGGGGATGGGAATGATTCTTACTGTAGAGATTTGTCCACTCCTTTGTCACACTGCATCCACAAGCATAGGTCAAGATCATCCACTTATAGCAGGTTACTCTTTTTTCCCCCTTCTTTCTTCCTCTAGTCGTGTTCTGATCATCAGCCATTTATGCCAGGTCAAATGGGTACTATCTGCAAGTGTGGGTGTTCTTGTGCACCTCTCCTCACTTCATATCGCTGGATGTTTCAAACTCCGTTCTAGTCCTCTGAGGCCATGTCCCTGCCCCTGGGCCCAGGAGTCCCTAGGTCTCGTCATACTGCTGGTTAACCAGGTCTCAATCCAGGTTAACAGGAGTCTATTGAATGTGGTCGGACTTAGTTCACAACTTCATTGCTGTTTTTTCCTCACTTCCCTTTATTGATGACCATTGTGGTCAACAGCAGGACCATATGCCTGTTAATGTATTCCATTTGAGTTTCAGTCTTGGAAGGGGGTTTGCCTTGAGGGGACCTGACCACTTGCCTTGATGGCTCCCTAAAGAATAACTTGTTTGTTCTTGTAGTAGTCCATTGGACTGCTGTTATTGTTTGTTTGTTTTTTCCTGCTGGTCTTTCTTTCGAGAAGCATCTTCTGTTCTTTTAGCTGCTCCAGACTGGTCTGCTTGTCCTTTCACTTGGGAATGTACCACCTCAGAAAACTCTGGATGAGGATCAGGATTCCACTTATGGTCTTGTGCAATGCAAAAGCTCTGCAGGAAGCCTCCTTCACTGGGCAAGTTCTCACCCCATTTTAGTTATTCCAAACAGTTATAGACAGAAGACAAACTTACAAGCTTTCTCTGGTGAAATTTCCAGCTATTCAACTCTCTCCCCTTCAAGTGTCTATTTTACCGTAGTAGGTAAGGGAAACCAAGATTCAACAGACAGACAAGCATCTTAACATCATTTCCCTACTTTACCCAGTCAAACCATGCCTCAATTTTTGTAGACATGAGCCCTGTTGTTCCACATTTGTGCTTAGATGGTTATTTACCTCTGTCCCATTTAGCCCATGTTAAC
>NW_006409144.1:225183-226223 GCF_000296735.1 Chrysochloris asiatica
ATCCTCACTAACACTTATTGTCCTCTACTTTTTGGATCTTTGCTATTATTGCTGGTATGAGATAACATCTCATTGTTGTTTTGATTTGCATCTCTCTAATAGCTAGTGATCCTTAACATTTCTTCATATGTTTGTTGGCTGCCTGGATATCCTCCTTGGTGAAGTGTCTATTCATGTCCTGTGCCATTTTTTAATTGGGTTATTTGTCCTTTTCTTGTAGAGGTGTTGTAGTTTCCTATATATTTCGGAAATTAGTCCCCTGTCTGATGTGTCATTGCAAAAGATTTTTTCCCATTCTGTCGGCTTCCTTTTTATTCTTTTGATGAAGATTTTGATGCACATAAGTTTTTAATTTTTAGGCTGTCCCATTGATCTATTTTGTCTATTTTTGTTTGTGTAAATTTCAAAATTTTAGGTAGGCTGTGTATGCCCTGTATTAGAGCTCTCACATTTTCTCCTCTTTTTCCATTGATGACCATTGTAATTCTGGTATTCACATTTAGGTCTTTAATCCATGCTGAATTGGTTTTTGTATAAGGCATGAGGTAAAGGTCTTGTTTCAGTCTTTTGCATATCGTTTTCCAGTTCTGCCAGTACCATTGTTGAAGAGACTGTTTCCTCCTCATGCAATATAGTTGGGTACTTTGTCGAAAATCAGTTGGCTGCATGTGAATGGGTTAATTCCTGAATTCTCAATTCTGTTCCATTGATCAATGTTTCTTTCATTATACCAGTATCAGGATGGTTTGAGCACCATAGCCATGTAGTAAAATTCGAAATCAGGGAGAGGCTTCCCACCCTGTTCTTCTTCTTAAGCAGTGCTTTGCTGCTGGGAGCTGATGAGGGTAGAGGACAGCTTTGATTTACCACTTGACACAGTTCCGGTAGATAGTGGAGTGGTCTGGCAAAACAGATAACTCTCAGAAGTTGCTTTTTACCTTCTCCATAGAGTAATCTTAATTTTACTTATAAAAATATATAATTTGGCAATATTCACAGCTTTCACTATGAATTCTACAAACCTTAGGAAAAACTAGCTT
>NW_006409144.1:227220-227949 GCF_000296735.1 Chrysochloris asiatica
GTGGTCGATGTGAAGCTGTGGGACCAGATAGGGAGACAATTACAGGAGCATTATGTTCAGCATGGTCCCTCTCGCTTCCCTACTTTAGCTTTTGGCCTTTGGCGGCTAATAAGAGATAGTTGTATTGTGCCGAGTGGGGGTGCGATTCCGCCCCTGGATATCACGGTGCCATCTTCATTGGCGCCCATGGCTCCAACTGCCCGTGCCGTGACCACCACTCCCGTCCCGTCTTCACCCGGATTGTACCCAGATTTGACCAAGCTAAATGAGAAGTCTCGTCTGGTAGAAGAGAAAGAATCTGAAGGGGAGAGAGCTTGTTTGGCTGCATTCCCCATAGAAACTAGCGAGCAACAAAAGGTGGCAGTATGCCCAGCTCCCCAGAAGGCTCTGCCAGAGCCTCCTCCTTTGGAAGTTCTGCAACCGAAACTAGACATTACTAGACCTGAAATTCTTATAGCTGCACCTCCAGTGCCCCCTACCGGTGCTTTTTCTGAAATTGCTCTTAAGCTTATGGAGGACATGATGCACCAGTTACAGTTCATGGGGGAAGACTGAGGCCGTATGCTTTCAATGCTACAGGAAGTGCACTGCAAAATAGAAGAGAGATTGGCCCCTCGACAGGTCGAGCCTGAGACCAGAGCTCCCATTCGAATGACCCCGAGGGTGACCGTTTCGGTCCCAGAGACCACTCCTAGTAACGATGGAGAGTCCGTCATTGCCCTTGTTTCC
>NW_006409144.1:229850-233115 GCF_000296735.1 Chrysochloris asiatica
CATTAACCCACAGTGCCACGCCAGGACTCCACTATAATTGTAGATATATCTATTTATTTCTTCAATTCTAGTAGGGTTTGCTTCATATATCTTGATGCACTTTCATTTAGAGCACAGATGTTAATTATGGATTTCCATGTTGCTCAATTGACTCTTTAATCATGAGTTAGTGTCCTTCTTTATCTCTTATGCTGGTTTTTGCCTTAAAGTTTATTTTTTCAGAGATTAGCATTGACACTCTTACTTGTTTGTTTGTTTTTTTTTTCTATTGCTGTTAGCTTGGTATATTTTTTCCGTTCTTTAACTTTTAAGTCTGTTTTTGTCTTTGTGTGTAAGGTGTGTCTCTTGCAGGCAGCATATTGAAGGGTCTTGTTTTCTTATCCATTCTGCAACTCTCTGTCTCTTCACTGGTGCATTTAATCCATTGGTATTCACTGTAATTATCGATAGGTATGGAGGAACTGCTGTCATTATGTTAATTTTTTGTGGTGCTATCTGTTTCTTTGTTCTGCATGCCTTCTTGTGTTGTGTTCATGATTTTTTGTGATACATCTTGTCAGTTTCTTTTTTTTCTTAATGTTTGTTTGTTCAGCTTGGATCATCATTTTCATGGTAACTTGTGATGTATTGATTTTCTTTGGGGTTACCCTATAGTCTATTAACTTTTCCCTGAGTTGAACACAGTCTATTGTATCCTGCCAAGTAGATACTCGACTTCCTCACCACCTGTTTCTCTTTTCCTATATTTTTCCCTTCTTTGACATTGTTAATAATTTGATCTTTGGTTGGCCTCACAGATCCTTTTAATTTATTGCTGTAATTTTGTCCCATTCTGAACTCTATTATGCATATAACAAGTTCCAGGTGGTGTTACCACCTCTATCAGTCTCTAGTTGTTGTCTGTTCTTGCTGGTTTTCATTCCAAAGAACTCCCTTTAGGATGTTTTGAAGTGCTGGATTGGCTTTAACAAAATCTCTTAGTTTCTGTTTATCTTGGAATCTTTTGACTGCACCATCGTATTTGATTGACAATTTTGATGGATAGACAATTCTTGGTTGGCAGTTTTTGTTTTCTTTTCGGGTTTTATATATGTCTCCCCATTGCCTTCTTGCCTGCATGGTTTCTGCTGAGAAGTCAGAGCTTAATTTGATTTGCTTGGCTTTTTAAGTGACACTTCTCTTTTCCCTGACTGCTTTTAAGATTCTCTCCTTGTCTTTGATTTTGGAGACCTTGATTATGATATGTCTTGGTGATTTTCTTTTGGGGTATATCCTTCTTGGGGGGTTTTTCAGCTTCCTGAATGTTTATCTTCTCATCCTTCAAGATGTTTGCAAAATTTTCTTCCAGAAGCTCTTCAGCTATCTCTTCTGTGGACTTCTGTGATTTTTCCTGTTCTTAAATGCCAATAATTCATAAATTATTCCTCTTCATGTTATCCAGCATGAATCTTAAACTCTCTTCAGATGTTTTTATCCTTTTTTCTGCTTGCTCTTCTATCTTAGCAGTATTGAGAGACTTGTCTTCCAGCTCGCTGATTCTGGCTTCTGTCTTTTCCATTGTGCTCCTTTGCCCTTTCAGTGTATTGTCCAATTCTGATATTTTATTATTAATCATCTGGACTTCTTGTTGCAGGTTTTGGATTGTTTCCAATGCCGTATCTATCTTGTTTGATTGTTCCTATAGCCCTTTCCTGACTTCCTCCTTATTTTCCTCCACCCCTTTTCAGAACATTTGAATTTGTTTCCATTTTGTTCTTCTGAATTCCTTCTCAGGCAGATCCAAAGCCTGCTGTCTAGAGAGTCTGTGTCTGCTTTCAGCTCAGTTGTCTCTGTTACTTTTTTCTATTTTTGGACATGTGTTGATGTCTTTAATTGTGTTTTCATGGATATTTTCAATAGTTATGTGTTTTTAATGCTTAAATGAATGTATGTTGCTTTTTGTAAAGTTTGCTGAGCATCTCCTGGTGGATATGATCTGGAGATAGACTTCCCTTTTCACGTTGAATGCCTAGCAGCTTGCTTCGGCTCTTGTCCAGATGTTGGGGTATTACAGGGTATGTGTGTAGCTTGTCTAGATGGGCACAGTTGCTGACTCTTCTTGAATTAGGTAGTGGGAGAAAGTTCCAACCCCTGGGGGAAGAGTGAGGCCAAAAGAACCCAAGACAGAAACAATTTAAAAGCAGACAGAAACCACCAATGAAAAACAAAAATAAAATTGTGATTCACATTGTTCACTTGCCTTTGCTGTGCAAAGGGTCCCACCTAGGTAAACTATAGCGTTGGTTCCCAGGGTCAAAACGTCATAAGAAGCCACCTGCGGGTTTCCTTTCTGTGTCATTGGAAAACTGTCTGTGTAATGCTGGATGCTTTTGGGGGGTGTGTTCCCACCTGCCTGAAGGCATCAGGCCTGTGCAGTGAGGGCATGATAGGGGTAAAGAGGAGAGATACTTGAAAAATAGAAAGTGAAAGATGAAAAACCAGTCACACCTCTCACTTCAGACACATAGCTTTGCAGCTTTTAGCACTGGGTCACTGCCTCTACTTGGCTGTGGCCCCTCCCTCCAGGCTGAAGACTTCTGGCTGCCTGCCACCGTGGCTGGGTTGATTCAGAAATCACCATATTTTGCTTCCGCTGGCAGATTTCTTCTCAATAGGTGTGGGAAACTGGCTCCCGGAACTTTAAACAAGATCCAAAGCTCCACAGTTTTTCTGTGGACCATTCTTTCTCTGCTTTTTGGGGGATTTTGGCAGAGGAGTTTTCACTGTTGGTCTCTGCTTTCCCTGCCCCCAAACTGGACCTATTTTCTTTAACTTTTGAAGTCTTATTTGGAATTTTCAGTTATCATTTTCTTTCATTGAATTTTTATTACCAAAAGACCATGACATAATATGTCTGATTATTTTTTACTTCAAAATTTTCAATTATCATTTGAATTATTCCATATAATTAGTATGTGTATGAGTCAATAAACTCCTACAAAGTCATGGCCCAAAAAAATGCAGAGGGTAATAAAAGCTGGCAAGGATGTGGAGAGACTGGGACCCTCCTACAATGCTGGTCAGAATGTAAAATGGTTCAGTCACTCTGTAAAATGGTATGGCACATCTTCAGAAAACTAGAAATTGAAATACCTTATGATTTAGCAATTCTTCTACTTGGTATATATCCACAAGAAATAGAAGGCAGAATACAAGTAAATACATGCACACCAGGGTTCATAGCAGTATTATTCACAATAACAAAAAGATGGAGACAGCCTAAATG
>NW_006409144.1:235362-236995 GCF_000296735.1 Chrysochloris asiatica
GAGGAGCAGCTGGTGGGCATGAACCACCGACCTTGCAGTTCAAAAGGCTTTGCAGTGCATCATCTCAGCCCACAGTGCTGTACTGGACTCCTCTCAAACCAGTGAAAAAAAAAGCAGACCATATACGATGTGCATCCTCATCTCCCATATAGGGTTTCCGAGGAGTGGCTTGTGAGCTTGAACCACCGACCTTGCAGATCAAAAGGTTTTGCAGTGGCACCTTAATCCACAGTGCTACAATGAGACGCCTCTCAAACCAGTGAATGTAAGCTGACCAAATAGAACACACATCCTCGTCTCCTGTATAAGGTTTCCAATGAGTGGCTGGTGAGCTTGAACCACTGGCCTTGTCCCACCGGCCTTGTCGTTCAAAAGAATTTGCAGTGTAGCATCTTAATTCACAGCTGTACGCTGGGCTCCCTCTCAAACCAGTGAAGAAAGGCAAACCAAATCCGCGTCTCAGCTTGGGTGTGTAAGTTCCCGGCAGAGGAAACCGCTAGTGGTGGGGGTGGGTCTTGGCCACTCGGTTAAGCCCCCACCTCCATTCACCCAGATGTATGTGGGCAAACCGTGAGCACACCTATTCCCAACACCAAAGAAAAAAAATAATATCGGAACCACCCGAAATCAGCAAAGCACACCGTGCACCTTTTTTTTTTCCCCCTAAATGTTCCTGCGGAGTGTTTCTGCGGTGTCTCTGTGGCCCCTATTTAGTCTCACTGCTTTGTCTAGCCCAGGATGTGGGCTTAGGCCTCCGAGCCTCGCAGGCGGATTTAAGGGTACGCAATTTCCTGCCTCCGCTCCAAATTCCACAGGCTATAAACCTTCAAGCCTTTAAACTATTCCTATCTCTGTGGGTCCAAATTTTGGAACTCTGTCTTGCCTCTTTTTTTGCCTGGAATTCTGAGTTATTTTTTATGGCAACCTTCACTATGCCTTCACCCTAGCCGCCAGCAAGCCCTGCCTTCCCTGCTTCTTCAGTAAGTCTGTAATGTTCTTATTCTGTTTCAGACCCCTCTGAGTTTTGCTACTTGTTGAAATGCTGTGGGGTGGATTATGACCCACAGCTACCTAGTATAGGGTTTCCAATAGCAGCTGTTGAGCTAGAACCACAGTTCCTGCAATTCTAAAGGCTTTGCGGTCTG
Organism: Chrysochloris asiatica; assembly: GCF_000296735.1. Taxonomy (NCBI): domain Eukaryota; kingdom Metazoa; phylum Chordata; class Mammalia; order Afrosoricida; family Chrysochloridae; genus Chrysochloris; species Chrysochloris asiatica. Next base: position 236,508 of record NW_006409144.1, read on the forward strand.
GTGGATTAAACCAGGGGTGCTTTGTTACTGGTGCTAAGCTGCTACTCAGCTTGGGCTGGCCCTAACCTTGATGCTTTGATGGGCAGGCCTGAGGCTAGGAGGCTGGGCAGAGGGCTGGCCTGGGCCGAAGAAGTGGGGGATGGGCTTGGTGCTTGTAGGCAGATGGGGTCTGTTTTTGATGACGTCTAAAATGCCTCCCTTTGTCTCCCTGTGCCTTGAGCTCCCCAATTTGTCCTATATACATGCTGGTAATGCCTAATGTGGCAATGAGGACCCCCATGGGATGGACTATGTTGGTTCATGTGGCCCCACTAGTTCTGCAAGAGGAATTTGAAGAAAGAAAAAAACAAACATAAATCAGAAACCAATTCTAGCAAATGTTATGTGTCAACATGATAAAGGTCTAGGGAAACTAGAATAAAGTGAGAGGGTATAAAAGTATTTAATTTTGTGAAGCTGATGATGTGCCCTGTAAACTTTCACTCAAT
>NW_006409144.1:241884-243397 GCF_000296735.1 Chrysochloris asiatica
ATTTTATTCTGTTCTTGACTCTTCCATTTGTCGACTGAGTTCAGGTTGATGCTGCCACATAGGTCATTCTGTAGTTGTTGTGTCTCCTGTGGAGCTTTTGCATTGCATAAGACCATAGGTGGAAACCAGAACCCCATTCAGAATTGTCTGAGGTGGGAAATTTCCACTGGAGAGGACAAGTAGACCAGCCTAGAGTTGCTAGAAGAACAGAATATACTTTGTGAAAGAAAGAGTGGCAGGAAAAATCTGAAAGAATAATGGCAGTCTGATTGATTACTACAAGAACAAGGAAGCTGTTCGCCTGGGAGCCATCAAGGCAAGTGGTTGGGTCCCCTCAGAACAAACTCCCTTCCAAGACTAAGACTCAAGGGGAATACACGAGTAGGCATGTGGTCTGGCTGGTGACCACGGTGGTCACTGATAAGGAGAAGAGGGGGAAAAAACAGCAATGAAGTTGTGACCTAAGTCTGACCACATTCAATAGACTCCTATGAACCTAGGTGGAGACGTGGATGGCCAGCAGTTACAACAAGACCTGGGGACTCCTGGGCCCAGAGGCAGTGACATGGTCACAGAGGACTAGATTGGAGAGTGAAGCATCCAGCTTATATGAAGTGAGGTGAGATGCACAAGAACACCCACACTGGCAGATAGTACCCACTTGACCTGGCTTCGATGGCTGGATGATTAGAACTCAACTAGAAGAAGAAATAAGAGTGAAAAGTAACCCACTGCAATTTGATGAGCTTTACCTATACATATGGATGTAGTAGCTCAAAAAAGGGAATAAATCTTTACAACAAGGATCACTCCCACTCCCTCAGTACACAGGGTTTACAGGGATGGACAACTTAGACATTGGCTACCCAAAATGGGGGCAGGGAGCTATAAAGGCAAGAAGTGACTGGCTTACAAGCTTTCAAGAGAGAGCCTGGTTCTAGATAGGGCAGGAGTATGTAGAACCTCCACTGAATGATTTTCAATCTGTTGGGACTGGGCTCACGGAAGGAAATGGGAATAAGACTCTTGTGGTACAATAGTGAATAATTGCCATCAGGACTGACTGTTAGGGTTGGAAATGTAGAAGTAGATGTTTTTTAACAAAAGGACTGGAATGATTGATTTTGAAGCTCTGGAGTGGGGGTTTTGGGACCATCAAGTGAGAATAGCGGAGAGTGTGACCCTACCCAGAGAGGCAGTGACGCCAGGGATGGAGACAGAGATGATGGCATGGACAGATGGAGCAGCTGAAGACACTGGACTCAGGGAGGGAGAGGGGCTGTGTGCTGATATCCGGGGTGGGGGTGGGGGGACCTGTGGGTTGTATCCTTTGGTTATTTGATGATGCATGAAGGGGATTGTAATCATTGCAATGAAACAAAATATGATAGGATGAATGTAAAACTGATGTTCTCCCATGTAAAACCACATAATTCACATTAAAAATTAAAAAAAAAAGCCAGACTGAAAAAAATCAGATACAGAAGCACAAAGATAAAAACAACATCCAGTT
>NW_006409144.1:244386-246805 GCF_000296735.1 Chrysochloris asiatica
ATTTGCCTAATGCAATACATCATTTGATTTCTTGACTGTTGCTTCCATGAATGTTGATATTGGATCCAAGCAAAATGAAGTTTTTGACAACTTCAATCTTTTCTCCATTTATCATGATGTTATTTTTTGGTCCAGTTGTGAGGACTTTTATTTTCTCTATATTGAGGTGTAATCTAGCTTGCAGGCTGTGGTCTTTGATCTTCATCAGTAAGTATTTTAAGTCTTCTTTGCTTCCAGCAAGCAAGGTTGTATTATCTGTATATCACAGGTTGTTAATGAGTCTTCCTCCAAACCTGATGCCATGTTCTTCTTCATATAATCCAGCAAAATTAAGTGTTCTAGAATACTTATTCTGGGATATCCATAGCTTGTCAGATCCACACAATCAAAAACCTCTGCTTAGTCAGTAAAGCACAGTAATATCTTTCTGATACTCTCTGCTCTCATCCAATATCCATCTGATTTTAACAATGATATCCTTTCTTCCACATTCTGTTTTGAATCTGGTTTGAATTTCTGGCAGCTCCCTGTCGAGGGCATTGTATCTATTAAGAGCATGAAGTTTTATCTTCATACTTTTCAAGATAGATATTTATGAAGAAATCTCCTTCCTGATTTTCCTTAGGGGAAATAAAAATACCCTTACAGCGTTCCTAATACCTGACAGAGCTCAAGAAAGTGATTAATTAACTTTAGAGAGCTTGAGTAGGCCAGTGTCTAGAACTAAGGCTGAAATACAGTCAGGTCAGAAATTTCTGGTTAGCTGTTAAAAATGGGTCTTTTACTAGTTATAAGGTAATGAATGTTAAACAAAAGGCAGAGTTAGAAAATGAAAAAAGTTTGATAGAGAAATAATTATACAGAGAAAGAAATTGATCTTATCTTACATAAATACTGTCAACCAAAAAGATTTTGATAACAAAAGACTGTCATCAATTTTCAATGAAAGACTAACTATGGAATTGAATTTAAACTATGACATCATATTAATATACAAATAATGCATTTCTTCTGTATTTGATTGCCAACTACTCTCCCCTGAGGTGTATTTTCTTAAGACCTCTATGCTAACTTTTTACAGCAATTTTTAATAAATTCCCAATATGGTACTTATGAAGATATCGTGCAGTGGAGGGTGGAAGTGGAAAGAACAGTTGATAAACAATGTAGAGGTATGCGTTATTTTTAGAAAAACATGGTAAGTATTATTTGTTATTTACCACTTGCCTGTCAGTTTATTATATTATAGTTGCTTGTGGGTTGCTGTCATGCTGAAAACTATGCCACCAATATGTTAAATACCAGCAGTATCACCCATGGTAGACAGGTTTCTGGAGAGCTTCCAGACAAGACAGATTAGAAAAGAGAGCTGGACTACTTCTTAATAGCTGCATTATTGTTAGGTGCCATTGAGTTGGTTTCTACTCATAGTGAGCTTATCTATAACAGAATGAAACACTGCTCAGTCATGTGGCATTCTCACAATTATTGTGACACTCAAGTCCATTGCTATTAGCATGGTGTCAACCCATCTCATTGGGTGTCTCAATGGTTAGCCACTGAAAATCTTATTACTGGCAGCAGAATATTGTCAGAATATATAGTCAGAAGGTGGAAACATTATAAGTAGTAGCAAAACATTCTCTATATAGTGCCAGAAGATGAGTCCCTCAGGATAGAATACACTGAAAGTATGAATAGGGAAGTGCTGCCTCCTCAAAACAGAGTTGACCATAATGACATGAATGGATCCAACTTTTCAGGACCTTCCTTTGCTGATGAGACACAGCTCCAAATGTGAAGGAACAGCTGTAAATAGACTTTACACAGTGGCCACAGCGATGGGCTAAAGCATAACAAAAATTGTGAGGATTGGGCAGTGTTTAATTCTGTTGTGCATAGGGTCACTAAGAGTTGAAACAGACTCCACAGCACCTAGCAACAACAAAAACATACCTTATTATTGCTATCATGAAGATCTTAGAATTTTCCTTAAAACTTGTTATTTTAAGGTATCAACCATATCTATTTCCACAATATCCATCTCCCTGAAACCACCACAAAATTCATTATACTAAAACAGCAATGAAGTGGTGAGCTAAGCCCAACAAAGTGGAGAGTGAAGTGTGCAGCCGATAAAAAGAGAGGGCATATGCACAAGAACACCCATACTTGCAGACAATATCCACTTGACCTGGCTTCAATGACTGGATGATCAGAGCTCAACCAGAAGAAGAAAGAAAAGGAAAAAAAGAATAATCTGATACAATTTGATGAACTTGGCCTACACCTATGGATGCAGTAGCTCAAAAGAGGGAACAAGTCCTTCCAGCAAGAATCATTCCCACCCCCTCCACACACAGAGTAGACAGGGATGGGCAACTTGGACATTGGCTACCCAAAATAGGGAGGGGGGACT
>NW_006409144.1:247520-250621 GCF_000296735.1 Chrysochloris asiatica
TTTTTTTTCTCTAGAATCTTCCATCCTGAGAGGCATCTGAAAAATAATTCTCATTGTTGTTGTTGTTAGGTGCCATCGAGTTGGTACTGACTCATAGCAACCCTATGCACAACAGAACAAAACACTGCCTGGTCCTGGGCCAACCTCACAATCATTACACTTAAGCTTATCAATGCTACCACTGTGAAAATTTATCTCATTGGGAGTCTTCCTCTTTTTCTCCAACCCTCTGCTTTACCAAACATGATATCCTTCTCCAGTGACTGGTCTATCCTGATAATATGTCCAAAGTATGAGAGACAATGTTTGGCCATCCTGACTTCCAAGGAGCACTCTGGCTGCACTGCTTCCAACACAGATTTATTTGTTCTTTTGGCAGTCCATGGTACTTCCAATATTCTCCTCCAACACCATAACTCAAATTCTTCCTTATTGACTATTCAGTTTTCACATGCATATGAGGTTATTGAAAATACCGTGGCTGGGGTCAGGTGCACCTTAGTCCTCAAACTGACATCTTTGCTCTTCAACACTTTAAAGAGATGAGATTTTCCCAATGCAATGCACAGTTTGATTTCCTGACTGCTGATTCCATGAGTGTTGATGGTTGATTCAAGCAAAATGAAGTCATTCTCATAGGTACATGCATTTAAATAACTTTTCACCCCTATTCCTGTGTTTCTTATTTGTCAGGTATCATGGTTATCCATGTACTTCCAGGAAGAATAGAGCAAGAAATACATCTATCAATTCCAGCTAAGTTCAAGATGCTCTAGTGGTGCTATGTGGGACACATAGAAATTGAAGATAAACAATTTGTGCTCAAGAAGCTTGGACAGGTTATACAGTATCATTGGATATTATTGGGCTCCTTTTACATTTTAGGGGTTAGATGTTGTCAGAGGAAGTATCTTGAATTTACTTACAGAGAATTTAAATAGAAACTTGGAAAATTCTTACCAATATTGCCTTGACAGTTTGGATTACTTGAACAAGTCCACACCAATAATCTGAGGAGAAAAGTGAATCACCAAGACCAATCCACTACAAAATAATGATAAAAATTTTGCTCGTGGATTACAACTAGAATCTCCAGACAGAATTTTAAAAGTCACTGCTTGAGGACTGTGAATGTACTGTTGCAGCCATTTTGAAATGATCTTTAGCAAAATTTTACTTGCATGTGATATTAATGATATTGTTCAATGATTTCCACATTCTGTTGTGTCATCTCTCTGTAGAGTGAGTGTAAATATGGATCACTCCAATTAAGTCAGTCTGGTAACGGTCATCCTAATTTCTTGGAATAGATGAGTTAGTGCCTTCTGTGCTGCCTCAGTTTGCTGAAAGATTTCAATATGCATTCTATCAATTACTAAAGCCTTGTTTTTTGCCATTGACTTAAGTACACTATGGACTTTTTCCCTCAGCACCATTGACTGTTGATCATATGCTATTTCTTGAAATTGTTGAACATGGACCATTTCATTTTGGTATAATGACTCTGTGTATTCTTTCCATCTTCTTTTGATGCTGTCTACATCAATCTTTTGCCAAAAAATCCTTCAGTATTGAAAGTTGGGGCTTGCATTTTTTCTCAGTTCTTTCAGCATGAGAAATGCTGAGCATGTTCTCCTTTTGGTTTTCTAACTCCAGGTCTTTGTACATTTCACTATAATATTTTACTTTGTCTTCTCAAACTGAACTTTGACATTTTGTTTTCAGCTCTTTTACCTCCTCATTTCTTCCATTTGCTTTCGTGTCTCTACACAGGAGAGCAAGGTTCAGTGTCTTAGCATTATTTCCCCTCTTTTACCCATTAAGACTATGCCACAAAGTCCTGTTGTCCCAAGGTTGAGCATACATCACTATTTACCTCTATTCCATTTAACCCTTGCAAAGCTGCCTTAGTGTTCCCCTATCTACCTCATTTTCCCATCCCCCTCCCCCTTCTTTTGTACTGCCCTCCCCAACACCCGAACTATGATGTGTCTATCCCCTATCCTGTGTTCTACCATCCCCTCCCTTCTACCCTAGTAAACAATAAAGAAATTTTTTTTCTTTTAGTATGAATATCTTTTCTTAAGATTTTACAATAATAGTTTTATGCAGTATTTGTCATTTTGTGACTAATTTCACTCAGCATAATGTCCTCAAGGTTCATTCATGTTATGCAGTGACTTGCAGCTTCCTTGTTATTCTTCCAGGTAGCATAATATTCCATTGTGTGTATGTACCAAAGTTTGTTTATCCATTCTTCCACTAATTGGCAATTAGGCTGTCTCCATTTTTTTGCTATTATTAATAGTGCTGTGATAAACATTGGTGTGCATATTATCTACTCATGTTCTGGCTCATATTTCTTGTGGATATATGCCAAGTAGAGGAATTGCTGGAGCCTAATTTATTTCTATTTCCTTTGTGAGGAAGTACCATATTGTTTTCCAGCGTGGTTGAACCATTTTACAATCCCACCAGCAGTGTAGGAGGGTCCAGGTCTCTCCACATCCTTGCCATCATTTATTGTCCTCTGTTTTTGTTTTTTTTTAATTTTGCTGTTATTACTGGTGTGAGATTTCTCATTGTTGTTTTGATTTGCATCTCTCTAATAGATAATGATCATGAACATTTCTTCATAAGTTTGTTGGATGCCTACATGTCTTCCTTGGTGAAATGTCTGTTCATGTCCTGTGCTCATTTGACAATTGGGTTATTCGGATTTTTCTTGTAGAGGTATTGTAGTTTCTTATAGATTTTAGAATTAGTCCCTTGTCTGATATGTCATTTTGCAAACAAATTTTACCCATCTGTGGACTCCCTTTTTATTCTTTTGGTGAAATTATTTGATGTGCATTGTTGTTGTTGTAAGTATCTTATTTTAAGTACATCCCAATCATCTATTTTGTCTTCTTTAGTTTGTGCAATTCTTGCAATGTTTGGTAGTCTGTATTGTTTGGTAGTTTAGTGCCTTCTATTGTTGTTGTTGTTAGGTGCCATCGAGACAATACCAACTCATAGTGGCTCTATGTACAACAGAACAAAACACTGCCCGATCCTGGGCCAACCTCACAATTGTTGCCACGCTTGAGACCATTGATGCT
>NW_006409144.1:250874-260646 GCF_000296735.1 Chrysochloris asiatica
TTCTTATTCACTGTCCAGCTTTCACATACATATGAGGTTATTGAAAATACCATGGCTTGGGTCAGGCGCACCTTAGTCCTCAAGCTGACATCTTTGCGCTTCAACACTTTAAAAAGGCTTGTATAGAGGATTTGCCTAATGCAATATGTCGTTTAATTTCTTGACTTTTGCTTCCGTGAATGTCAATAGTTGATCCAAGAATAATGAAGTCCTTGACAACTTTAATCTTTTCTTCATTGATAAGAGTGTTGTTTATTGATTCAGTGGTGAGGATTTTTGTTTTCTTTACATTGAGATACAATCCATACCAAAGGCTGTCCTCTTTGATCTGTGTCATTAAATATTTTAGGTCCTCTTCACTTTCAGCAAGCAAGGTTATATTATGAGTATGTTGTTGTTGTTATGTACCGTGAAGTTGGTTCCGACCTATGGCGATCCTGTATAGTGTTTCCAAGGAGTGACTGGTGAGCTTGAACCACTGTCCCTGCAGTTCAAATGGCTTTGCAGTCTGGCTTATTAATACACAGTGCCACACCATAGCAGTTGTTAATGAGTCTTCATCCAATCCTGATGTCACGTTTTCTTCATATAATTTAGCTTCTCAGATTATTTGCTCAACATACAGGTTTAATAAGTATGGTGAAAGAATACACCCTATCACACACTTCTCTTAATTTTAAACCATTCAGTGTGCCCATGTTCTGTTTCAAAAATTGTCTCTTGGTCCATGTACAGATTCTTCCTGGGCACAATTAAGTGTTCCGGAATACCCATACTTCACAATATTGTCCATAGTTTGTCATGATCCACACAATCAAAAGCTTTTGCATAGTCAATAAAGCACACGTAAACACTTTCTGTCTTCAGCCAAGATCCATCAGACATCAGCAATGATATCAATTATTCCATGGCCTATTCTGAATCCAGCTTGAGCCTCTGGAAATTCTCTGTCAAAGTATGCTTGCAGCCATTTCTGTGTTACCTTGAGTAAGACTTTACTTGTGTGGGATATAAAAGAGATTGTCCAATGATTTCCACATTCCGTTGGTCACTTCTCTTTGGAATGGGCACAAATATGGATCTCTTCCAATCAGTTGGCCAGATAGCTGTCTTTCAAATTTCTTGGCAAAGATGAGTGAACATATCCAAACTCAGTCAGACCATGTCTTCATTGCTGCTTTTACCCCAATTCCATTCACATGGAGGTCCAGGTAGTCACCAGCAAGCATATGACTCCCGGGTTCCCTTTACTTTTCAGTCCTGTTGTTGTTGTTAAGTGCTGTCCAGTCAGTTTTGACCCATAGTTACCCTGTATAGGGTTTCTGATAAGTGATTGGTGGGTTTGAACCACCAACACTGTAGTTCAAATTGACCTTGTGGCCCAGCACGTTATCCCGTAGTTTCAGTCCTAGAAGGGAGTTTTCTCTGATGGGCAGATTTTCCTTGTCTTGATGCCTCCAAACCTGAAAATGCCAAATTATCTGCTTTTTTTGCTCTGCTTGAATGTTCTATTCTCCCAGCAGTTCTGGGTTGGTCTGCATGTCTTTTCAAATGCAAATGAATCAACTCTGAAGGTTCTAGATAAGGCTCAGGATTCCACCTAAAGCTCCAGACATTGCAAAGGATGAAAGCAAAAATCCTGATTTTTCCTGGAAAATTCTAACTTCCCTTTCAGCAAATCCAATCAAGTGTACATTAAAGACAGTCTTATAAGCTCTCTGTAATCGTGCTTCCCAATATTCCTATCATATATATAGGGAAACCAATATCCATAATGCAGTCAAACATATAAATCTTTAAAAAAACTCAGGGTCAATTTTTAATTCTCCCTTGGGCTAACCCCATTCATATGCATATGGCCTTGAGCCTCTGGCAGGGTGGATTCCAGCAGGCCCAGCATCAGTCATCCATACCAGCACATTATTGACTCCAGACCACCCCAGAAACCAGCACTCTCCCCTTCACTGAAATATTTTATCCCATGCCCCTTCATTCTTTCTCCCACAGAATTTCACAATTTCATAGGTCTGGAACCATTGCAGTGAATCCTGCTCACAATGCCAACTGCTCAACCAAGTGGGGACTGTGCCAGACTTCTGACTTCCACAAGCGGGAAACAGGACCAAACTAAAATCAACCCAAGCTGATTCCTATCAAGTGGAGGTCAGCTATGCCACCACCCTATAAAATTGTTGTTGTTGTTGTTGTTGTTAAGTGCCGTCTAGTTGGTTCCAACTCATAGCAGCCCTGTATAGGGTTTCTGAGGAACAGCTGCTGAGTTTGAACTGCCAACCTTGCAGTTCAGACTGACCTTGCAGTATGACTTCAGAACCAACTTAGAAAAAATCATCCATATGATTTTGTTTCTCTAGAAACAAAAAAAAGTTTTGTACTCTATTCACTTCCCTTCTCAGTATCACATGTTTAGGCTGGGTATTCTAGAGAAGGAACACCAGTGAAATACACATAGTCACTCATCATAAAGCTAACTATGCCTGTATTAGGTTTTATCACCTAGGGAAAAAAACACAGCAGAACTGTTAAACCTCTGTAAACCCTGGTCTAACTGAATTGACACAGAAACATAACCATTACAACTAACCTTTGCATTCCAATCACCAGTAATTATCAAGACATCTTGATTGTATGTGTGATCAATTTCAGACTGAAGAAGTTGGTAGGATTCTTCAATTTGATTACCATTGGCTTTCATGACTGGTGCATAAACTTGAACAATAGTGATATTAACTGGTCTTCCTTGTAGATGTATGGATATTATACTATCAGGCACAGTATTATTTCAAGACAGATCTTGACTGTTCTTTTTGATGATGAATGTGATGCCATTCCCAGTATTGTAAACCATGTGATTGTCAGATTCAAAATAGGCAGTGCTAATCCATTTCAGCTCACTAATGCCCAGGATATCAATGTTTATGAGTTCTATTTCTTTTTTGACAACTTCCAATTTTTCTAGATGCATACATAGTACATTCCATGTTCCACTTATTAATGAATGCTTGCATCTCTGGTAGCGTAGTGGTTACGAATCGGGCTGCGAACTGCAAGGTCAGCAGTTAGAAACTACCAGCTGTTCTGTGGGAGAAAGATGAGGCTTTCTGCTCCAGTAAAGATTTGCAGCCTTGGAAACCCTGTACAGGGTCGCTATGAGTCAGAACCAACTCCACAGCACATAACAACAACAACAACAACATGTCTTTCTCCTCACTTTGAATTGTGCCCCATCAGCAAGTGAAGTTCTAAAAAGCTTTAATCATTTCTTTGTACCATCATGATCAACTCTCCTTTGAGGAGGCAGGTCTTACCCAGTCATATTTTGAGTACCTTCCCACCCCAGAACCATTAAGAAGGAAGAATATGAGTGGAGCATGAGATGCCAAGAAGCAACAATGGAGGCAATGGCAGAGACAATATCAGAGGCAACTGTGGAGGCAGTGGCATGGAGAGACAGACAGCTTCCAGTTCTAGGCCTGTGGAGTGAGTAAAGTTGATTGCCTACAAGCAGGAGACTGGTTTACAGAGCATGCCCTTTGGGCATTCACAGATTGGCTAAAAGAGCTTTGTATCACTTGCTGGAGCAGGGCAAAGACCAAGGGACCACATGGCTAAGAGGCTGAAGACAAGAGTGAGGAGGCATGCCTGCAATATGGCATACAAGAGGCATTCCGGACTGGAGAATTGCTGTGGTCTGAGCTGGTTTTGATCCTGAATGGTACCCTATTCACTTCCCTAATAAACCCCATAATTGTGAGAATTGTTTTGTTTTGTAAAGAAAATAAAAATCCTCACCACTGAACCAATGAACAACACTCTTATCAATGAAGAAAAGATTAAAGTTGTCAAGGACTTCATTATTCTTGGATCAACTATCAACATTCAGGGAAGCAACAGTCAAGAAATTAAACGACATACTGCATTAGGCAAATCTGCTGTATAAGCCTTTTTAAAGTGTTGAAGAGCAAAGATTCTGTGTGGCCACTGCAGTCTATTATTGAACCCAGAAATGAAGAAGAGAATGCCGTGGGAGGAATGGTTGTTTAAGAATAGGATAAAGAAGGAGCTCTGGTAGCATAGTGGTTACGAATCAGGCTGTGAACCTTAAGGTCGGCAGTTTGAAACTACCAGCTGCTTCATGGGAGAAAGATGAGGCTTTTTACTCCCGCCAAGATTTAAAGCCTTGGAAACCCTGTACAGGGTCACTACGGGTTGGAATTGACTCGACGGCACTTAACACACACACAAAGAAGGTTGTAGGGTGAAAGCATGTCTGACTTCCATTTTATAGAAATCAAACTGGGGTTGCTTTTTGAGTTTGATTCTGTTTCCCCCTTGTGAAGCCAGGGGAAGTCAGATATGATTCCAACATGACTTTTATAGTTGGCACTAGCAGAAGGATTCATTACAATGTCTCCAGACTCATGAAAATATAGGGTTTTGTAAGACGAAGAATGAAGGGACATGGGAAATGAAACTTCTGATTTTTAGATGATTAATTTGGATTTTGTTAAATGGCTAAACGGAATGTAAGAGATAAAATGCTTAAGCTGAGTGTCATAAAAACAGCTTTTGGAGTTGCCTAAAAGCAGATGTTGGAGTCCCAGTGTGGTGCTGTGGGTTAATAAGCTGGACTGCAAGGTCAATTTGAACTGCAAGGTCTGTGGTTCAAGCTCACCAGCTGCTCCTTGGTCACAATGAGTCAGAACTGAATCGAAGGCACTTAACAACAACACCAACAACATTCATCATATTTCAATATGCAATAATTTGGTGCTATCTTACAGTATTCCACTGCTATTTGTAAGTTTTTCAGTAACTAAATATTCAGAACTAGTCCATCTCTCTTTCTTCCAAGTCTATCATAGTCTGGAAGCTCAGCTGAAACCTGTACACCATGAGTGACCCAGCCCACATTCAAAATACTAGTGACATAGCTTCCTTCATCACAGCAACACACAAGCTACTACAGCTCAACAAACTGCTAGATAAGTGATAAACAATTGGTGATAGATACTTCTTCTTTATTAGCTCCAATCTGCACAATGTTATCTGCCTTAGGCAATTCCCCAGAGACTTCCCAAAATGCTGCCCCAGGCAATATCTCATCAGGCACACCTGGATTAATCTTATCACTTAATAATAATAGAAGGGGTGATGCATTTGAACTGCTGACCTAGCGGTTCAAATTGACCTTGTAGTCGTTACCCAGATCCAAGAACACCTAGGATTCTTTACCGTGTAAGGCCCAATTGTACTATAGTAACCAATTTTTAAGAAAGGATCAGGCTGAAGTGGAAAATTTTTAGCATCAACAACTCACTGGATGCAAAAACCCTTTCCCCCTTAACTCTGGCTAAACTTGGCTTCTGTAACACTGCTTATGCAAATTCCTCACATCTGAGTGAGCCTGCCTGACTCATAGGATACTCTGGCCAGCAGCCAAGGCTAACCTTGAGAACAGCTGGCCAAAATTAATCTTGAGAAGTAACTGTCCCAGCTGATGTACTCCTAGCTGAAGTTGGTACCAAGACCTTTTTTGTGGTCACCTTGGCTTACAACACTATTGTCTGCCCTCATCGGAATTGTCATACTGTTACTGCTCCTTTTGATTGGTGCATGCCTCATTAATACTTTAGTAAAATATGGGAAGCAACGAGTACAAGCTATCAAACTTTTAATCCCCAGGCCCCAGTATACTCTCCTACCAGTTGAAGAATCAGTCCAGTGGGGAATGTAAGGCCTAATTGCCCTACAGTAACTAATTTTTAAGAAAGGATCAGATTGAAGTGGAATTTTTTTAGCATCAGCAACTCCCCAGATGCAGAAAACTCCTTCTCCCCTTAACTCTGGCTAAACTTGGCTTCTGTAACACTGCTTATGTAAATTCCTCACATCTGAGTGGACTTGCCTGGCTAATAGGACACTGTGGCCAGCAGCCAAGGCTAATCTTGAGAGCAGCTGGCCAAAGTTAATCTTGAAAACTAACCGTCCCAGCAGATGTACCCTTAGCCCCCACCCTAACAGCTCATGCATACATCATACCCTTGGTTTGTGCAAGATAATGTCAGACTGCCTATGTATAAAAACTCTTTGAAAAACTGGGTCGAAGCTGTAGTTTTTCCTGTTTTTAGGGAGGCTGTAGTCACTGGCCAGCTAATAAAGGCTTCTTTGCTGATCCTGAGAGTCTTGAGTGGTCATCTGGGTAAATTGAGACACAACAACTGAAAAACCGGTCAAGTTCCACAGAGTTCCTGCGGATAACCCAGTCTTTTAGTTTAACTTGGCATGATATTTATATTATTTTAAATCTCTGCTTTGACCCCAGAGGTAAGGGAACTCCTATAGAGAGCAGCGGAAGTCCATGCTGATGCCCTCCATGAGCAGGACTCCACCCATCACCCTGTAGCAGCAGATGCCATCAGTCTGCAGAGAGCCTAATTGGAATTATCGACATGGAAGTGAAGGCACCAACAAAGGGATCACATGATTACTTATTTCATAGGTGCAATGGATAAAAACTCCCATAAGGCTGTCAATTATGATAAATTATGTGAGGTCACCCAAGGCCCCGATGAAAATCCTGCCCTTTTTGTTTCCCACCTTTCAGGTCATGATAAAATATAACAACATGAACCCAGAATCAAGAGAAGGCCAAACTTTCCTTCATTTGCAGTTTATTTAGCATTCTGCACCTGACATTAGAAGGAAATTACAAAAGTTAGAGGAAGGTCCTCAACCCCACACTGAGATCTTCTAAAAGCACCCTTAAAAGTTTTTAACAACTGAGATGAGGAACAGAGGAACCCAAAAGAAAAATAACCGCATTAAATACCAGATGCTAACTTCTGCTACCTCGCATTCGCCCTAGGCCAGAACAAGAAAAAGCACAACAGTCCCTGGATTGTGCTTTCGTTGTGGGCAGGCTGGACACTGGGCAAAAGCATGCCCTAACCCGAGGCCACCTACCAAGCCATGCCTAATATGTGGTAAAATGGGGCCACTGGAAGATGGACTGCCCCAACTAGGGACATCCTCCCAGGTCAGGTTCAGTCCAATCTTTAGCCCCCAACCATTGGTGAAAGACCCTTCATCCTTATTAGTTCTCTTCAGAAAACTGACGGTGCCCGGGATTCTCCGCCCCCACAGCAAATATGCCCTCGGAACAGAGCCCAAGGTAGTTGGGATGGTATCTGGTAAGATCATCTCTTTCCTACTGGATACTGGGGTGAGTCTTTCATTTCTAACAGAATATAGTGGTCCATTCTTCTCTTCCTCAGTCTCAGTAATCAGAATGAAAGGCATAACCTGCCACTCTCAAACAAACACCACACCTCGGTTGTTCCTTTACAGATTTATCCTTCACTCATTTTTTTTTTATAGTAATGCCCCAATGACCCATTTCTCTCTCTCTCTTTTTATTTTAATATTTTATTGTGAATTATGTGATAATTTACATGGAAGAACATTAGTTTAACATTCATCCTATCGTATATCGTTTCATTGCCATGGTTACAATCCCCTCCATGCATCATCAACCAACCACAGGGTATACCCTGCAAGCTGGCCCTCCATTCATCAGCACACAGTCCCTCTCCATCTCTAGGTCTATAGTCCCCGGCCACTCCTTCTATCCACATCATCGTCTCTGCCTCCATCTCTGGTGTGACTGCTTCTCTGGGTAGGGATTTGCACTCTGCCCTTCTCCCTTGATGGTTCCAGGGACCTCCACTCTTGGACTGCAAAGTCAATCACTCCCCTCCTTTTGCTACAAAACATCCATCTTTACATTTCCAACCCTCACAGTCAGCCCTGATAACAATTATTCACCAGTGTACTATAGGGGACCTATCCCCATCTCCTTTCATCAGCCCTGCCCAGACAGATTAGATACAACTCAGTGGAGATTCTACCTTCCTCCATACCCTCTGGATCTAGGCTCCCTTTTGAAAGCTTGTAAGCCAGTCACTTATTGTCTTTGTGGTTGGTTGGTTGGCTGGTTATGTTCCATGGAGTCTGTTCTGACTCATAGCTACCCTGTACAGGGTTTCTGAGGCTGTAAGTTTTTACTGGAGCAGACAGCCTCATCTTTCTCCCATGGAACAGCTGGTAGTTTTGAACTGCTAACCTTAAGGTTCACAGCCCGATTCGTAACTACTACGCTAGCCAATGTCCAAGTTGCCCATCACTGTCTACTCTGTGTATGGAAGGGGTGGGAATGATATTTGCTATAAGGATTTGTTCCCTCTTTTGAGCTACTGCATCCATAGGTGTAGGTCAAGTTCATCAAATTATATCAGATTACTCTTTTTTTCCTCTTCTTTCTTCTTCTACTTGAGCTCTGATCATCCAGTCATTGAAGCCAGGTCAAGTAGGTATTATCTGCAAGTGTGGGTGCTCTTAAGCATATGCCCTCTCTTCGTATCAGCTGGATGCTTCACTCTCCAATCTAGTCCTCTGTGGCTATGTCACTGGATCTGGGCCCAAGAGTTCCCAGGTCTTGCCACACTGCTGGCCAACCAGGTCTCCACCCGGGTTCACAAGAGTCTATTGAACGTTGTAGGGCTTAGCTTACAGCTTAATTGCTGTTTTTCCCATACTTCCCCTTATTGGTGATGCACATGGTAACCAATCAGAACGTGTAGTCTCATTGAGTCTTAAATCTTGGAAGGGTGTTTGACCTGAGGGGACCCGACCATTTGCCTTGATGTCTCCTGGATGAGCAACTTGCTTGTTCTTGTAGTAATCAGTCGGATTGCCTATATTGTTTTGTATTTTTCCTGTCAGTCTTTCTTTCAATAAGTATCTTCTGTACTTTAGCTGCTCCAGGCTGGTCTGCTTGTCCTTTCAAGTGGAAATTTCCCACCTCAGAAGATTCTGGATGAGGTTCAGGATTCCACCTATGGTCTTACATAATGCAGAGGCTCCTCAGGAAGACTTCTTCACTGGGCAAGTTGTAGTGCCATTTTAAGTATTCCAAACAGTTGTAGGCAGAAGACAGACTTACAAGTGTTCTAAGGTGATATTTCTGGCTATTTTCTCTCCCCCTCAAGTGTCTATTTTATAATGGTATGCAAGGGAAACCAATATTAAAAAAACAGCCAAAGATCTTGACGTTATTTCCCCGCTTTTCCCCATTCCAACCATGTCTCAAACCCTGTATCTCAGAGCCCTATTTTTCCAGGGTTGTGCATACATCATTATTTACCTTTGTCCCACTTAGCCTATGCAAACCTCCCTAGTTATTTCCCCATCCACTTTGTTCTTCCATATCTTTTCCCCTTCTTGTGTATTGCACCCCTCCCTAACACCCGCACTATCCTGTATCTATTCCCTACCCTGTGCTATACCTCTGCTCTTACCCTCACCCCATACCTCACATTCTGGTAACCAGCAAAGAATCCTCCTCTCCCCTTTAGTGTGGGTTCTTTTTCTTATTCTTTTATAGTAGTGGTCCTATGCAGTATTTCTCCTTTTATGACTGACTAATTTCACTGAACACAATGTCCTCCACGTTCATCAATGTTATGTGGTGGCTTGCAGCCTCCTTGTTATTCTTCAAAGTAGCATAATATCCCATTGTGTGTATGTGATGGGCTCTTAGGCTGTCTCCATCTTTTTGCTCTGGTGAATAGTGCTGCTAAGAACATTGGTGTGCATATATCTACTCATGTTATGGCTCGTATTGCTTCTGGGTAAACACAAGTAGAAGAATTGCTGGATCATAAGGTATTTCTATTTCCAACCTTCTGAGGAA
>NW_006409144.1:262481-265774 GCF_000296735.1 Chrysochloris asiatica
GTTTTCAAAATGTTTTGTAGTCTGTCTATTCCCTGAATTAGTGCCCTCACATTTGTCCTTATTTTTTCCTTTTTGTCCTTCATAATTCTGGGATTCACATTTAGGTCTTTAATTCACGCTGAGTTAGTTTTTGTATAAGGTGTGAGGTGAAGGTCTTCTTTTGATATTTTGCATATTGCTTTCCAGTTCTGCTAGCACCATCAGTTGAAGAGACTATCACCTCACCATGCAATATATTTAGGTATTTTGTCAACAATCAGTTGGCTGTATATAGATGGGTTAATTTCTGGATTCTCTATTCTGTTCCATTGATCAAGTATCTTTCATTCTACCAGCACCAGGCTGTTTTGACCACTGTAGCCGTGTAATAAATTTTCAAATCAGGGAGTGAGAGGTTTCCAACCTTATTTTTCTTTTTCAGTAGTGCTTTGCTTATCCTGGGACCTTTCCTTTCCATATAAAGTTTGTAATTGTTTTTTCTTTCTCTTTGAAGAATTATTGGAATCTGGATTGGGATTGCATTGTATGTATAAATTGCTTTGGGCACTATTGACATTTTCACAATGTTAAGTCTTCCTATCCAGAAGCATTGTACATTCTTCCATTTTTGTAGGTCTCTTGTAATAGTGTTTTGTAGTTTTCTTTGTATAATTCCTTTGTTTCTCTGGTTATATTTATTCCTAGATATTTCATCCTTTGGGTGGCTATTGTAAATGGTGTTGCTTTCCTAATGTCATTTTCAGCACTTTCGTTTTTGGTATAGAGAAATCCAACTGATTTTTCTATGTTGATCTTATATCCTGCCATTTTGCTGAATCTTCCAATTATGTCTAGTAGCTTTTTCATTGAGTCTTTGGGGTTTTCTACGTATAGGATCATATCATCTGCAAATAGAGAGAGTTTTACTTCCTCGTTGCCTATTTGGATGGCTTTAATTTCCCAGTCTTGCCGTATAGCTCTTGCTAAGACTTCCAGCACAATATTGAATAGGAGTGGTGACAAAGGGCATCCTTGTCTGGTTCCTGTTCACAGAGGGAAGGCTTTCAGTTTCTCTCCATTGAGAGTAATGTAGGCTGTTGGTTTTGTATATATGCTCTTGATTATGTTGAGGAATTTCCCTTCAGTTCCTACATTGTTGAGTGTTTTTATCAGGAATGGATGTTGGATTTTGTCAAATGACTTTTCTGTATCAATCGATATGATCATGTGGTTATTTCTTTTGCTTATTTATATGGTGGATTACATTGATCATCTTTTTAATGTTGAACCATCCTTGCATCCTAGATATGAATCCCACTTGATCATGATGTATTATCTTTTTGATGATGTGCAGCTAGATTCTATTGGCTAGGATTTTGTTGATAATTTTTGCATCTATGTTTATGGGGATATTGGTCCATGCTTCTTTCTTAGTGACGTCCTTCCCTGGTATGATATGAGGGTTATGCTTGCTTCATAAAATGTATTAGGAAGTTTTCAATCCTCTTCTATATTCTGGAATAATTTGAGTAGAATTTGTGACAGCTCTTCCCTGAATGTTTGGTAGAACTCACCAGTGAAACCATCTGGGCTTGGACTTCTTTTGGTTTGGAGCTCTTTGATGACGTGATCAATTTATTTTTTTGTTATGGGTCTGTTCACGTTTTCTACTTCACTGTATGTGAGTTTAGATAGGTTGTATTTTTCTAAAAATGTATCTATCTCTTCTAAGTTTTCAAATTTGTTGGAGTACAACTGTTTATAGTAATATGTTATTATCCTTTTGATTTCATTTGTTTCTGTTGTGAAATTGCCCTTGTGGTTTTTAATGCATGTTATTTGTGTCTTCTCCCTCTTTTCTTTTATTACGTTTGCCAATGATCTATCAATTTTTTTAATTGTTTCAAAGAACCAGCTTTTTGTTCTGTTGATTCTTTCTATAGTTTTTCTGTTTTCTGTCTCCTTTTTTGCTTCTCTAATCTTTATTATTTCTTTTCTTTTGGTTGCTATAGGTTCCCTCTGTTGGTCTGTTTCTAATTGTTGTCGATGCTGTGTTAATGGGTTAATTTTGGTTTTTCTTTTTCTTTTTTTTTTGGATTTGTGCATTTATTGCAAAAAATTGTCCTCTCAGGCCTGCTTTTGCTGTGTCCCAAAGATTTTGGTATGTTGTGTTTTCGTTCCCATTTGTTTCTGGAAACTTTGTGAATTCACGTTTAATTTCTTCTACTATCCAGACACTTTTCAGCAGAATGTTATTAATTTGCCATGTATTTGATTTTATTTCCATTGGTCATCCTATTGTTGATTTCCAGTTTGATAGCATTGTGGTCTGAGAAGATGCTTTGTAATATTTAGATATTTGTAAGTTTATGGAGATGTGTTTTGTGGCCTAAGACATGGTCTATTCTGGAGAATGTTCTATGTGCACTGGAAAAGAATGTGTATTGTGCTGTTGTTGGGTTGAATGCTCTGTACACATCTTTGAGGTCCAGTTGGCTGATTGTGTTGTTTAGTTCTTCTGTGTCTTTGACAAGTTTATTTCTGGTTGTTCTAACCTGTTTGAAAGCAGTGTACTAAAATCCCCCACTATTATTATAGATTCATCTATTTCTTTCTCATAATCTATTAGAGTTTGCTTTATATATTTTGGAGCTCTTTCATTTTGAGCATAGATATTTCTTATGGTTATTTTATCTTGTTCAGTTGTCCATTTAATCATTAGATAATGTCCATCTTGATCTATTATGCTGGTTTTTGCCTTAAAGTTGTTTTTTTTTCAGAGATTAGTACTGCCACTCCTGTTCATTTTTTTATTGCAATTAGCTTGGTATGTTTTTTTCCATCTTTTGACTTTTTAAATCTGTTTTTGTTTCTGTGTGTGAGATGTGTCTCTTGGTGACAGCATATTGAAGGATCTTGTTTTCTTATCCATTTTGCCACACTCCATCTCTTAACTGGTGCATTTGAGCCATTTACATTCAGTGTAATTATTGATAGGTATTGATTAATTACTGCCATTATGGGATTTTTTTGTGTGTGATGTTGCTGCTTTCTTTGTTCTGTGTGGCTTCCTTTGCTGAGTTCATGCTTTTTGTGTTATTTCTTGTCAGTTTCCTCATAGTTTTAATGTTCCCATGTTATTCTTGGATTTTCATTTTCTTGGTATGGTGAGAAGTGTTAATTTTCTTTGCAGTTACCTTGTAGTCCATTAAATTTTCCCTCCATTTATTGCAGTCTATTTTATCCTGTAATCTACCTGACCTTCTCACCATCTGGATCTCTGTTCCTATGTGTTTACCTTCTTTTACATTGTA
>NW_006409144.1:266245-274551 GCF_000296735.1 Chrysochloris asiatica
TGATATGTCTTGGTGATTTTCTTTTGGGGTCTATCCTTCCTGGGGTTTGTTGACCTTCTTGAATGTTTATCTTTTCACTTTTCAGAATGTTAGAGAAACTTTCTTCTAGCAATTCTTCAACTATTTCCTCTGTGGACTTGTGTGATTCTTCTTGCTTTGGAATGCCGATAATTCTTAAGTTATTCCTCTTCATGTTGTCCATCATGAATCTTTGACCTTCTTACGATTTTTTAATCTTTTTTTTCTGTTTGCTCTTCTATCTTAGTGGCTATCTATCTTCTATCTGAGAGATTTGTCTTCTAGCTCACTGGTTCTGGCCTCCATCCTTTCTCTTCTACTACTTTTCCCTTTCAATGTATTGTCTATTTCTGATATTCTATTATTGATCATTTGAAGCTCTTTCTGTAGGTTTTGAATTGTTTCCATTGCTGTATTTATCTTATTTGATTGTTCCTGTAGCACTTTTCTGACTTCTTTCCTATTTTTCTCAACTCCATTGTAAAGTGTTTTGAAACATTTTTCTGAATTCTTTCTCAGGCATTTCCAAGCCCTGTCCTTCCAGAATGGAGTCCAGGTCTACCTTTAAGTCATTATTCTCAGACATTTTATCTTGTTTCTGGACATGTGCTTATATGGTTATCTGCTTTTGCTTCTTGGACATGTTTAGTGTTTATCTGTGCCCTTAACACTTAATTGAGTATGTGTTTTGGTATTTTTTATGCTTTCTTATTGCTTTCAGGGAGATGTGATCAGGATGTGGGCTTTCCTTTTCACTCTTCTTAATGCTTAACTCAGAATAACTTTCACAGGTGTTGTCTATTTCCCTGGTATATGGCAGTTGGTATTGGTTCTTGCATGCATTTTGGTGTTTTATAGAGTGTGATTGTAGTTTGACTATATGGCAGCAGTTTCTGTCTCTTCTTGGGTAATATATATAGAGAAAGTGTCCCCCCCCAAGGTAGAAGTGAAAGCATAAAACAGCAAAACAGCAACAGCAAACAACAACAACAACAAAAAAAAAACCCCACAACAACAACAACAACAACAAAAACCTAGACTGCATACTTTAGTCTATAATCGCAGAAAAGGGAGAGGAGGGAGAGAAGAAAAAGAAAAAAAAAAATCTGTATCCTAATATAAGTATGACTTTAAATGTCCTCTTTCAGCTTCTTGCCTTCAAAACTCCCTGAGAGGTTTCAAGATGCCATAGTTTGTTGTTATGCTGTACCTCAGGATTTAATTTAATTTCAGCTTTTTTTGTTGTTTTTCAACTCTCTTTCCCTCTCCACGCCCCTTGTTCTGGCTTTTCCATATTAAAAAACAACAGTTTAGCTCTTGGTCTGAGAGTATCTGTGCACATGCTTGGCAACAGTTCCCACCAGTGGTGGGAGTATGGGGTGTCTACTCACTCAGGCACCCCTTCTAGACACCAGAATTGGGTGTGAAAACAGTGGTGGGCCAATGAACAGATGCCAAAAAAATGAAAATCAGAACAAAGCAAAACTGACAAAGTGTATTGTCCACCTTTGATCCGAGTTTCCCACAGCGTTTTTCCATTGTGTGTCTGTTCCCCTGCTTTGTCTTGCCATTTGGTCTCACCCATATTGTTGGTTCCATGCCTCCAAACTTGGCAGATTCAAAAGTGCGTGATTTCTTACTTTCACTTCAAGTTCCACTAGCTATAAGCCTTAAAACCTTTTAAATATTCCTAGATATGTGGTTCTGAGTTTTGGAGCTCTGCCCTGAATCTGCTTTGCATGGTATTCTGTGGTATTGCTGATGGTGAACCTCACTGCACTTCTACCCTAGTCACCACCAAGTCGCCTACTGTCCCATTCCTCTCTTAGGATGTGATATCTTAAACAAATTAGGAGCCATAATACATTTTGAATTTCTAAGAGGCAGTCACCCATACTTTTATTAGCATAGACACCTGGTCACTGCATATGTCCCCTTGAAATGTCACAAAAAATTAATTCTGTAATTTGGAATACTGACATCCCTGTCATTTCTCATCACCACATGCCTATAAAAAAAAATTTTTTTTTCATTAAAAGATCCTATGTGTCAAATTACTGTCCCTCAATTCCCCCTTAGTCCCAAGGGTCTCCATGGACTCCAGCCCATTGATTCCCAATTCCTTAAAGCCCACATCCTCATACCTACCCATTCTCCATACAACACTCCTATTCTCCCAGTGCGAAAACCCGGTGGGACATGTAGACTCGTCCAAGACCTCTGTTGGATTAATCAAGCCATGTGACCTATTTTTCTAGTAATCCTAAACCCCTACACCCTTCTGTCATGCATTCATCCCTCCATCACCCAAATCTCATTCTTCTCACTCTCTTTACTCTTCATCCTGTTCCAGCCAACCCTCACCCATCACCAGTTCAACATTTAGTAGACCTACCAGTCTCCCTCCTATACCAAGCTCTACCACAATGCATAAATGATACATGTTGTATTTGTTTAGCCTCTACTTCATCAATTTTTTTCAGCCACTCCACTGCCCCTATTGAACATGGGTAGAAATCAAAGCCTCCCTAGCTTTCTCAAAACTCCAAAAAGGTCCAATATTCTCCTTTAGACAGATCATTGCAAACATGCCAGAAGAATCTGACAACACCCTACAGGGTATCCAAACATTCATCCAACTCCTCTGGAACCCTACAACACCCACCACACAATCAATAGGAAAAGCCCAAGATCTAATATCCCACCCTGTCTTGTGTATTACCCAACCCAGTTTTCATCAGACTCTCCTATAGGAACTTTCAAAACCCCTTGTACACAAATCCTAAAACTCCCACCAACCGCATATACAAATGCCTATAGTACCACAACAGGAGTCCCCAAAGTTTGTAACTTCAAACAATCCATCTTCAACTGCTTCCCACCAGTCACTTACCCCCAACAGCCTCGCAATACTGTAACTGCAGACACCCCACATCTACTGACTACCCACTACTCAACATGTGCCTCAAGGCAATAGGCCCCCAAGTCAGAACAGACTGTCACATGTTACCC
Source organism: Chrysochloris asiatica (assembly GCF_000296735.1). NCBI lineage: Eukaryota > Metazoa > Chordata > Mammalia > Afrosoricida > Chrysochloridae > Chrysochloris > Chrysochloris asiatica. The sequence goes on from NW_006409144.1 coordinate 269,276, forward strand.
CTTAATAACACTCAACTATTTCTGTATACTCAAACCCACAGCTTACCACTAGAAGCAGGCCACAACTACAGCCTTGCCAACTCCATCCTCCTACAACCATTAGGAGCAGCCCACTTAGCAACTTCCCTGTCAGCGTGGGAAAGAGCAGCACATGCAAACAGGCCCCAACATTTCTTAACTTTCCAAATCCAAGAATATTTTAACCATCACCAAGGAATATTTTTCCTATGTGGAAAGCACCTTTATATTTGCTTACTGACTAATTGGACTGGTACATGCACCCTAGCATATACATCCCCACCCGTAACCTATTCTTTGGAAGAACAATCTATGTTAGTCCCAATAAACACTCCCTTGAGCTGAAACACATGTGCCTTGCAACTTTTCCCCCTACTTGTCCATCTAGGAATCGTGGCAGGTGTAGGAACTGGAGCAGTAGGAATTTCAGTCTTGGCTACTCATCCTCCTTCCTATGAGAAAGTTTGGGTGAAATGTCTCTACAGCTATCCCAAATTAAAGGTCAAATTGACTTCCTAGCAGAAGTAGTTCTCCAAAATCAAAGAGCCCTAAACTTACTTAAAGCTGAAAAAGGAGGCACATGCATAGTCCTCAATGAGGAATGCTATTTTTTTTGTGTGAACAAAGCAGGCATAACCTGAGATGGTATCAAGAGATTAAAAGAAAAAGCAGCAAGGCTGATTTCCAACAATTCTCCAAACTAGTGGCTCACCCAAAATATTCTCCATTGGTTATTACCCTTCTTAAGACCTCTATGCCGCCTTTGCCTGGGAGCTGTATTCCTGCCTTGTATAATAAATTATTTCCAAAGATTTCTTGCAGGCCATCTCACTGCCATTGTGAGAGATTAGGTGGCAACCACTCTTCTGTTGCAGACTCACCCCATCTATGGCACTAAATCAGCAGGAAGTAGCCAAAGAGACACATCTGCCCTTATCCCCTTAACATCAAGAGTCTGGGATAAAGGACCCTGCTCCTGATCAACAAAATGACATCCCAAGTGGCACTGAATAAAGTCCTGCTTAAGCTCAGGTCTCCTGAAAGCTTACGTCTTTATTACACCAAGAGAGCCTGCCCCCAGTAGCTTCAGGTTTCAGGAAAATCTCCATAACCCCACACATTGGAGGCTCACCTGATCTGTACTCGGGCTACATGGCCTTAAATACCCCAGTCTATAAGGAACGGGTGGGCTCTTGGTCTCTCATGACTTTGAGGTCCCCCTTCCAGGTTTACTCTCAATAAACCTGCCTGCTGTTGAAGCCACATTTCTCTCCTCTTCTCTTTCTTATTTCTTACAGGCTGCAAATCTTTATGGGAACAGAAAGCTTCATCTTTCTCCTGCAGAACAGCTGACAGTTTTGAACTTCTGACATTGAGTTAGCAGCCACATTAGTCTGCTCCTGTAAAGATTTACAGCCTCAGAAACCCTGTGTAGGGTCACTATGAGTCGGAACTGACTCCACAGTACTTAACAACAACAACCAGAGAGCCTGTTCTTTCTTGTATGGATAAGTCCACTCACAGATAGTATTGTATCTCAAGATAAATCTTTAAATGCTCTTTTTGACAATGAATGTTTTGGTGTCCACCACTCATCTGTTTGCTTGTTGTGCAGTGATATTGTATGTGTTGTTAAGATGTTGGATGTAACATCACCAGTATTTCAAATATCAACCATTTGGTATTTAAATGGTTGAATTGTTCACCCGTGGTGAACATGATTCAGTAGAACTTCCAGATTAAGACAGACTAAGAAGAAGGACCTAGAGATATACTTCTGAAACATTTGGCCAGAGTAAACCTTATGAATAGCAGCAGAATATTATCTAATATAGACAGATTGCACTCAAAATATAACTGGACAAAAACTGCCTCCTCAACCTAATGAGTGGGTGGAATAAAGCTTTGGGAACCCTTATTTAATGATGCAGTATGATTCAAAATGAAATTAAATAGTAGCAAACATTCATTAATACTCAGAAATTGGAATGTATATGAAATATGAATTTAGGAAAATTTGGTCACAAAATTGAAATGGAATGTAGAAAGATCCTTGGCATTAGTGAGCTGAAATGGATTGATATTGACCATTTTGAATCAGACCATCTTACCGCCCTGTTGTGGGGTTGTAGGGCAAACACTGGACTGCTAACCACAAGGTCAGCAGTTCAATCCCACAAGTCACTCCTCAGAAACTCTATTAGGGGTTCTTATGAGTTGGAATCAACACCATGACATTTAACAACAACAACAATCTTATTGCATAATATGCCAAGAATAGCAAGTTGAAAAGGAATAGAGTCATCGTTATTGTCAAAAACAACACCTCAAGATCTTTCTGGAAGTGCATTACAATCAATGACAGGATAATAACAACATATCTATAAGGAGGATGTGTTAGTATGGTTATAATTCATAGAGACCCTATGCACAACAGAATTAAGCATTATCTGGCTCTGCATCATCTTCACAATTGTTGTTACATTTGAGCCCATTGTTACTGCCGCTATGCCAATCTATCTCATTGGGGTTTTCCTCTTTTTCACTGACTCTCCACTTTTCCAAGAGTGGTGTCTTTCTTGAGAGACTGATCCCTCCTGGTAACATAGTTGAAGTATGAGAGATGAATTCTCTCAATCCTGGCTTCTAAGGACAATTCTGGCTGCAGTTCTTCCAAGACAGATTTGTTTGTTCTTCTGGCAGTCCACGAAACTCTTAATATTTTTCTCCAACACCATAATTCAAATGCAGCAATTCTATGATCTTCCTTAATCTTTGTCCAACCTTCCAATGCATATGAGGTTGTTGAAAATACCATGGCTTGGGTCATGGGCACCTTAGTCCTCATCCTCACACCCTGCTCTTGAACACTTGAAACAGATTTTTGTAGCAGATTTGCCCAATGCAATATGTTGTTTGAGTTCCTTTTTCCTTAATTTTTTATTGTTAACTGAGTTATAGTTTACATGGGAGAACATTGGCTATACACCATCATTTCATTGCAATGATTACAATCTCCTCCATGTATCATCATTCAACAGTATTTGTTTCCATTCCCTCTGTGTGTGTGTGAGAGAGAGAATGTACACAAAAACACTCAGGAATATATAATTATTTAAATAACTAAAGGGCACATTCTACAAACCTGCCTCCTGGCCACCAGCACCCTGACCCTCTCTTTCTATGTATCCTGAGTCCTCAACTGCTTCCTCTCTCCATGTCCTTATCTCTGCCTGCATGTCTGGTGCCACTGCTTCTCTGGATAAGGTCCTGCATTCTGCTTGTGGTCTTTTTCCTTGATGGTCCTAGGGTCCTCTGTTTCTGAACTGCAAGATTAACTACTCCCACACTCTTGTTACAAAACTTTTACCTTTACAGTTGTGACAGTCATAATTAGTCATGATAGCATGTAATCACTAATGAACCATAAGAATGTTATCCCCATCTCTTTTCACCAGACCCATGTAGACAAGAGGAAAACTATTCAGTGGGGACTCTACCTTGCCCAGCACACTCTTAAACTAAACTCCCTCTTGAAAACTTGTAAGCCAGTCACTTCATGCCTTTATCACCCCCTCATTTTGGGTAGCCAATGTCTAAGTTGCCTGTCCCTATCTACCCTGCATACAGAGGGGAGAGGATTGATACTTGATGTGAAGGCTTCTTCTCTCTCAATTGGTATTTTGAGTTACTACATCCATAAGTATAGGTCAAGTTCATCAAATTGTAGCAATTTACACTCATTTCCTATTAAAAAAAATTTTTTTTTTTTTTAAATATCTTCCTCTAGTCGAGTTCTGATTATCAAGCCACCAAGTCTAGGTAAAATGGATACTATCTGCAAGTTTGAATATTCTTGTGCGTCTCCCCTCACTTCATATCTGCTGGATGCTTCATGCTCAGCTCTAGCCCTCTGTGGCTATGTCCTTGTACATGGGCTCAGGAGTCCTCAGATCTCACCATATTTTGGACCAAACCAGGACTTCCTCTTCTCTTTCTCATCTCAAAGTCAACAGGAGTCTATGGAACATAGTTGAACTCAGCCCATTTCTTCATTGCTGCCTTTCCCCCTCTTCCACTCACCAGTAATGGTCTTCAGCAAGCTCTCATGCCTGCTCATTTGTTCCCTTTGAGTTTCAGTTTTGGAGGAGGGTTTGTCCTGAATGGACTTGATTGCTTGCCTTGATAGCTCCCTGGTGAAAAGTGCTTCTTCTTGTAGTAGTGAATCATGCTGCCATTTTTCTTTTGGATTTTTTCTGCTGATCTTTCTTTGAAGGTATATATTATTTTGCTCTACTGTTCCAGGCTGGTCTGCTTGTCCTTTCTAGTGGGAATGTCCCACCTCGAAAGGTTCTGGATGGGGCTCAGTATTCCACCTAAGGTCCTATATACTGCAGAGGCTCTGCAAGAAGCCTTTTTCACTGGGCAAGTTCTAGAACCCCTTTTAGGTATTCCAATCAGCTATAGGCTAAAGACTGGCTTAGAAGCTTCCTGTACTTATGTTTCCTGTTATTCTTTTCTATCCCACTCAAGTGTCTGTTTTACAATAGTAGGCAAGGCAAATCAATATTCATAAGGCAGTCAAGCATCTTAACATTATTTCCCCTCTTCAGACTATGCCATGATCCCTATATCACAAAAGCCCTGTTGATTCAAAGTTGAGCATACATCACTATTTACCTCTGTTTCATTTAGCTCATGCAAACCTATTTGTGTTACCCTATCTACCTTCTTCTTCATCTCCTCCAAATTCTTGTGTATTGCTCCCACCAACATGAGAACTATGTGTCTACCCCCTACCCTGTGTCTACTGTCCCCTCCCTCCACTCCTACTGCAACCCACTCCCACCAGTAACCAACAAGGGATTCCTCCCGCCTTTTAGTATGGGTATCTTCTCTTAAGCTTTTATAATAATGATCTTATGCAATATTTGTCCTTTTGTGACCGATACCACAGCATATAACAACAACAATGGCTAATGATCGCAAACATTTCTTCATATGTTTGTTGGCTGCTTGGATTTCTTCCTGTTCATATCCTGAGTCCATTTTTAAATTGTTTTTTGTTTTTGTTTTTTTTTGTAGAGGTGTAATTTCCTATAGATTTTAGAAATTAGTCCCTTTTCTAATATGTCATTCCAAAAGATTTTTCCCATTCTTTGGGCTTCCTTTTTACTCTTTTGGTGAAATCTTCTTTTTTTTAAATTTATTTATTTTTGAGGCTAATTTAGAGAATTCTAAATTTTTAAAAGTTGAAA
>NW_006409144.1:274687-275689 GCF_000296735.1 Chrysochloris asiatica
AAAAAAAATTTTTTTAAGGTTTTTATTGTGGATTCAGTGAAAGTTTACAGGGCAGATCATCAGTTTTACATTCAACAAATCATACACCTTGTTTTATTACAATGATTATAATCCCCTTCATGTACTATCAGTTAACAATATTTCTCACTATTCACTTTAGATTAAAAAACAAACAAATGCAGGCATAGATAATAATTTACACCTCCAAAGGGCACATTCTGAAAGTCTGCCTCCTGGCCACTGACTCTTAGTCCATCTCTTCCCATGAATCTAGAGTCCTCAGCCACTCCTTCTCTCCATGTTCCCATCTCTGCCTCTGTCTCTGGCATCATGGCTTCTCTGCATAAGATCCCATATTCTGTCCATGTTCTTCTCCACTGATGGTCCTAGGGTCCTCTGTTACTGGACTATAAGATTAACTACTCCCCTGTTTTTGTTACAAAACTTCTACCTTTACAATTCTGACAGTCACAATTAGTCATGGTAACAATTATTCACTATTGAATCATACGAATCTTATACCCATCTCTTTCACCAGACCCATCTAGACAAGATGAAAACTATTCAGTGGGGATTCTTTCTTCTGCTTCCACACACCCCCATTCTCTTAAAATAACTCCCTCTTGAAAACTTGTAAGCCAGTCACTTTGTTCATTATTTTGCCCCTCATTTTAGGTAGCCAATGTTTACGTTGCCCATCCCTATCTACCATGTGTACCAAGGGGATAGCATTGATACTTGATGTGAAGACTCCTTCGCTCTCGGTCGATATTTAGACTTACTACCTCCATTGAGAACACCAGAAAGAAGGAAAAGGTGAAAATGGATGTCAGAAGAGACACTGAAACTTGCTCTCCAGTGTAGAGATGCTAAAGCAATGGAAGAAAAGAGGAGATCCAAGAGCTGAACAGAATATTTCAAAGATCAGCTCAAGAAGTTAAAGCCAAATATTACAATAAAATGTGCAAATATCTGGAATCAGAAAACCAAAAAGGAAGAACA
>NW_006409144.1:281357-282048 GCF_000296735.1 Chrysochloris asiatica
TATCCATTCTTCAGTTGATAGGCACTTTGGCTGCCTCCATCTTTTTGCTATTGTAAATAGTGCTGCTATGAACATTGATGTGCATATATCTTCTCATGTTTCATATTTCTTGTGGGTAAATACCAAGAAGAGGAATTGCTGAATCACAAAGAATTTCTATTTGCAACCTTCTGAGGAAGTGCCATATTGCTTTCCAGAGAGGTTGGACCATTTTGCCATCCCACCAGCAATGCAGGAGTGGCCCAATCTCTCTACATCCCTGCCAGCATTCATTGTCCTCTACTTTTTTAATCTTTGCTGTTATTGTTGGTGTGAGATGACATCTCATTGTTGTTTTGATTTGCATCTGTCTAATGGCTAGTGGCAGCAATAGTGAGGTTGGCCCAGGATCGGACATTGTTTCATTCTACTGTGCATGGGTCGCTATGAGTCGGTTCCGACTCGATGGCATCTAACAACAACAACAATGGCTAGTGATCATGAACATTTCTTCATACGTTTGTTGGCTGTCTGGATTTCTTCCTTGGTGAAGTGTCTGTTCATGTCCTATGCCCATTTTATAATTGGGTAATTTGTCTTTTTCTTGTAGAGATGTTGTAGTTTCCTATATATTTGAGAAATGAGTCCCTTGTCTGATGTGTCATTGCAAAAGATTTTTTCCCATTCTGTGGGTTCCCTTTTTACTCTTCTG
>NW_006409144.1:283279-290772 GCF_000296735.1 Chrysochloris asiatica
GGAAGGCTTTCGTTTTCTCTCCATTGAGAGTAATGTAGGCTGTTGGTTTTGTATATATGCTGTTAATTATGTTGAGGAATTTCCCTTCAATTCCTATTTTGTTGAGTGTTTTAATCAAGAATGGATGTTGGAGTTTGTCAAATACCTTTTCTTCATCAATCAATATGATCGTGTGGTTCTCTTCTTTTTTTTTTTACTTATATGGTGGATAACGTTGATTGTTTTCCTAATGCTGAACCATCCTTGCATCCCTGATATGAATCCCACTTGATCATGATGTATTATCTTTTTGATGTGTTGTTGGACTCTGTTGTCTATGATTTTGTTGAGGATTTTTGCATCTATGTCCATGAGGGATATTGGTCTATAATTTTCTTTCTTAGAGACGTCCTTCCTTGGTTTTGTTATGAGAATTATGCATGCTTCATAAAATATATTAGGAAGTTTTCCATTCTCCTCTATCTTCTGGAATAATTTGAGCAGAATTGGTGAAAGCTTTTCCCTGAATGTTTGGTAGAATTCTCCAGTGAAGCCATCTGGGCCTGGACTTTTTTTTGTTTAGGAGTCTTTTGATGACCTGATCAATTTCTTCTTTTGTTATGGGTCTGTTCAGGTTTTCTACTTCACTGTGTGTCAGTTTAGGTAGGTTGTGTTTATCTAAAAATGTATCCATTTCTTCTAAGTTGTCAAATTTGTTGGAGTAGAACTCTTCATTGTATTCTATTATTATCCTTTGGTTCCATTGTGACATCGCCCATGTGGTTTCTAATAGTGTTATTTGTGTCTTCTCCCTCATTTCTTTTGTTAGGTTTCCCGGTGGTCTGTCGATTTTGTGAATCCTTTCAAAGAACAAACTTCTTGTCCTGTTGATTGTCTCTATCCTTTTTCTGTTTTCTATCTCATTTATTTCTGCTCTAATCTTTATTATTTCTTTTCTTTTGCTTTTCTGTTGGTCTGTTTTTAATTGTTGTAGATGCTGTGTTAATGTGTTAATTTTGGTTCTTTCTTCTTTTTGGATGTGTGCGTTCATTACAATAAATTGTCCTCTTAGCACAGATTTCACCGTGTCCCAAAGATTTTGGTATGTTGTGTTTTCGTTCTCATTTGTTTCTAGGAACTTGTGTGAATTCACGTTTAATTTCTTCTTTTACCCAGTCACTTTTCAGCAGGGTGTTATTCAGTTTCCATGTATTTGACTTGATTTCCTTGGTCTACCTATTGTTGATTTCTAATTTGATAGCATTTTGGTCTGAGAAGATACTTTGTAGTATTTTGATATTTGTAAATTTATGGAGATTTGCTTTGTGGCCTAAAACATGGTCTATTCTGGAGAATGTTCCATGTGCTCTGGAAAGCAATGTGTATTGTGCTGTTGTTGTGTTGAATGCTCTGTAAACATCTATGAGATATAGTTGGCTGTGTTGTTTAGTTCTTCGGTGTCTTTGTCAAGTTTCTTTCTGTTTGTTCTATCCGTTTTTGAAAACAGTTTATTAAAATAACCCACTATTATTGTAGATTCATCTATTTCTTTCTTCGAATCTGTTAGAGTTTGTTTAATATATTTTGGAACTCTTTCATTGTGAGCATATATATTTATTATGGTTATTTCATCTTATTTAATTGTCCCTTTGATCATGACATGTCCATCTTTATCTATTATGCTGTTTTTTGCCTTAAAGTTTATTTTATCAGAGTTCAGTATTGCCACTCCTATTCGTTTTTTATTGCAATTAGCTTGGTATATATTTTTTTCCATCCTTTGACTTTTAATCTGTTTTTGTCTCTGTGCGTGAAATATATCTCTTGCAGACAGCACCTTTTCTTCCACCCAGAAGATAGAAATTTTTGCTGTTATAAAAGTTTTTGAGACCTTTACTCACTGTCCTATTAACCTTTATTCTGATTCGCAGTATGTGTCTCGCTTGTTTCCTGATATTGAAACCGCAGTTAGTAATTTTGATAAAACTTCTATTAATGATTTATTGTCTACATTACAAACTTTAGCTCAGAATCGTAAATTTCCCTATTTTATTGAACATCCGCGAACTCATACTCAATTGCCTGGTCCTTTGACCTTTGGGAATTCTTATGCAGACTATTTGACTCAGTTAGCCATTCTTAATGACCCTGTTCAAGCTGCTAAAGATTCTCATGCCCTTCATCATCAAAATTCTCAAGTGCTATGTCTTCAGTTTTCATTGTCTCATGAAACAGCTTGTCAGATTGTTAAACATTGTCAGCATTGTCCATCTCCTTTGCCTTCTGCTCGTATGGGAGTCAATCCCCGTGGCCTAAAGCCTGGCACACTTTGGCATATGGATGTTACTCATGTTCCCTCTTTTGGAAAATTGTCTTTTGTTCATGTTACAGTGGATACTTTTTCTAGGTTACTTTTTGCCACTGCTCGTACAGGTGAAACTTTTAAAAATGCACTGCAACATTTGTTTGCTTGTTTTGCTTTTATGGGTATACTGACTCATATAAAGACTGATAATGGCCCTGCTTATACCTCAAAGGCTTTTGCTTCCTTTTGTAATACCTTTTTATGCCAGCTACAGCATATGCAAGCTTTGAGAAGCTGAGGCCCTGTGACAACGTGGATGAAAATCCAACTTCCAGGGCCCTCCTCAAACTTGTGAAGCCATGGACCCTGAGGGCCGAGGAAGTGATCTCCTGATATCCCGGGTGCATAGGTTTTTGTGAGCTCACTGGCTGGCTACCTCTGTACAATTCACTTTGGTTTTCATACTGGTCATTCTATGCTTGTCCCTTATGCTTCTAACTCCAGTGATTGTAGCTTCTGAGAAAATGGTGTTTAATAATAGCAAAATACACATTGCCTCTCTTAATGGCTCCACTGTAAATGTCACTGCCTTTAAGATATTGGCAGTATGTGGGGTCCTGGGAACAGATTGTCTTAAGGACCAGGTGGTGGCCACAAGGGAAGAATGTTGGAACTGCTCCTTATCTGACTATTCAGTCATATTTGAACTTTAACTATATACATGAGCTCTTGATGTCCATGTATAAAAATAAACTGAACTTTCCCCCTAGTAGCCAAACTGGTACAGCTTCCTCAAATGACTCAGGTAGAACAGGAACAGGAGTTTATAGATAAACTATAATTGTTTGCTTGAATTTATCTCATAGAAATAAGAATCTTGGATTATTATAAAAGTTATGCTTGACCTTTTCTCAGAGAAATATAAATGTTAGATTATTATGCAAATCATGAAGTATTCAGAACATATTGAAAGATTAACCCTGTGAATCATCATGTTCTATATCACATGAATAATTTTATGTCTTGCCTTGAAAGAATACTCACTTTTTTCCTTATTGTCTTCTGTGCCAATTTCCCTTTTTTCTGACAATAAAAGACTGGGGCTCAGCTAGTTCAGTATGCTAGCTTGACTGACAGCTTGCATCTACTCTGGTCTCAGAGTGTTTCTTTCTCTCTCGCCTTTCCAGACATGCATCAAACTTGTGTGTCTGTCTTCTTTGAGTCTGTCTTCTTTGTGTTAAATCTATATCTCTTGCCTACCAGATCTCCCACCTTCGTGAAGCCCACCCCCTTGTCCAGGCTGAACCCTGATATTTTAAATTAAGCATTCTACAGGCATACCTTATAACCCTCAAGGGCAAGCTATTATTGAAAGAACAAACCTCCTTTAATCTGCTTTCTGATTCTTATAACTTACATGATGTGTTATTAACCAAGGGGCAAAGATAGTCTTTTCACAGGACACTATAGATTCCAGACCAATTAATTCAACCCTATAGCAAGAAGATGACCACTTCCCACTCCCCATAGCATGGAAGTGTTCACTGAGGAGCCATCTGAAGACGTGTCTCCACTAGCACCCACAGGCTCTAACAGCCGGACTTTTGATGTCTGTCTCTACAAAATCTAGCAAGTCTGCCACCAACTCCTCCACAATGACTGGTTGCCCCCACCTGAGGACAACTGAAGTGCTTAACAAAGCGCACTATGAAAACTGTTAACTTTTAGAAAGCTGAGACAACTCCAGAGACTCTCTTTGTTGCTTTGCTTGTCAGGTATTGGGAATGGGATTCAACAGATGTTCCTATTTTTGTAAATAATTCTCAATTGCTGGGAATTCAGTCAGAAGTCTTTATATAGAATTCTCTAAATAATTTTCTTGTAGCTTTGTTTAAAAGGGTGTTATGTACTCCCCACTTCTCTACGGCAATTATCATGTTTCTTGTTCTAATTGTTTTCTTTCCAATTGCATTACTGCTTCCTCTTCACCTAGTACTTATCTTATTGTTCGTCAACCACCTTATGTTTTATTGCCTTTTAATGTTACTGGAACTTGGTTTGCTGATCCTGGTATTGAAGCCATTCATTGTGCTGCTTTAGCCCATAAACGTACCAAGCATTTTGTTGCCCCTCTTATTTTAGGAATTACTGCATTAATAGGAATTATTACCTCATTCGCCCTGTCCACTACTTCTCTTGTGCAGTCTGTTCACACTGCCCATCATATAAATCAACTTTCTAGAAATGTTAGTCTTGCTCTTATGGTTAAGGAACATATAGATAGAGGTTTACAAAATAGAATAAATGCTTTAGAAGAAGCAATATTGTTTATGGGAAATGAGATTAAGAATATAAAGTTTAGACTCTCAGTTTAATGTCATTCACTGTATAAATGGATTTGTGTTACTCCCTTATCTTATAATAAGTCAGAACATGATTGAAAATTAATTCAATACCATCTTAAGGGGTTGTAGAATAATACTCACTTGTCCATGGACATTCAACAGCTACATGCTCGTATTTCTGATATTAGTAATTCCCAAGTTGGTTCCCCATCCCTCACTGAGGTGGTCACTAGCTTTGCTACTTCTGTTCGAGATTATGTTTCCTCTATGAATTGCCATACCTTTTTATGGAATGCTGCTATTATTGGAGGACTTTCTCCTTGTTATTTTTCTTCCAGTCATCATCTCGTTGCTAAGGTGCTCCATTTCAGTCCTCACAGTTGACGTTCTCACCCTCCAATTAAAACAAAGAGGGGGAAATGTCTAGGACATACACAAGCACTGAGAAGCTGAGGCCCAGCGACAACGTAGACGAAAATCCAGTCTTTGGGCCCTCCATAGAATTCCGGGCCATGGACCCTGAGGGCCAGGGAAGTGACCTCCTGAAGTCCTGGGTTCATTGGTCTTTGTGAACTCACTGGTTGGCTACCTTTGTACAATTCTCTCTGGTTCTAATATTGTTAATTCTGTACTTGTCCTTTATGCTTCTAACTCCAATAATTATACCTTCTGAGAAAATGGTCTCTAATGATAGCAATATACGCATTGCCTCTCTTAATGGCTCCACTGTAAAAATTACTGGCAGTGCATGGGGTCCTGGGAACAAATCCTTCTGAGGCAGAAGTGGTGGCCACCTGGGAGTAATGTCAAAACTGTTTCTGACCAAATTATTCAGTTATGTTTGATATTAACTTAAAGCATGAACTTTTGATGTCCATGAACAATAATGGGACCGCAACCCCCTCTGGAATTGAGGCAGTTAAGCTTCCTCAAATGACTCAGGAAGAACAGGAACTGGTGTATTGGAATTATGAGTAAAAGTCTTAGAGAAAAACTGCCTAAGGATATGGAATGGTAAGTTCTGGGAATATTTGATTACAGGATATTGGCGGCAGCTCCCCCAAACCTCTCCCAGATATAATCAATTTGATCCAGATGCTCTTCTTCCCCGTGAAGGTATATGGAGATGTAATAACAGTGAACATTGTCATATCTAGATATAGAACCCGGAACGGGGTTAAAGAAATGTAGAGGTGAGACCGCACCTTCTTAGAAAGGTCAAAACCTGTTTTTCACCTTCCCTGAAACTGTAGAAGCAAGGAAGAAAGAATTATTAGTTTGACAAATGAAGCCAAGTATCTGAAATCTTGTTCATTAACAAAAGCATGTATTTTCTGCCTGCAAAAGATACAGAGGCAGCTTAAGTTTCTTTAGAAATTATAATTTAGCTTTTTTATAAAAATTCTAAAGTCTCTTGTGATTAAGTGTTGAATGTATGTTAGGCACCTTTGAGAAACAACAAATTGCTGCCCTCGGCATTTGCATTCTCTAAAGTTATCTAGTGAAACCTCCCCATATGATTTAGGAGAAAAGCTGCTTGGGCTGACCACATGAGTTAGAACAATAGTGGCGACCTCCCCCTAAATTGCCTGAGTTTCTGGAATCAGAAATGAGGCCAAAAAATGTAGAGAAAAGGTCCTGCATTCTCGGGAACGGTCGGAGTTTGTCCCCGACCTTCCCCAGGATTGAGAGAGTAAATAGGAAAAGATTAGAAGTTTTAACTAAGGACACTACTTGCTTTCATTCTTACTCACAAATACAAATATGTACCTTTTGTTTACAACATGGTCAAGGAGAATTAGAATCTTTGGAAAAAGCCTGCTTTAGCTTTTTTAACTGACGATTTCTCAAGTTTCCCCTTTTACCCATTTTTGATTAAAGCATACGTTTGAAAGATCACACATAGCCTCTCTGGGTCATGAGGACCTAGATGTTAATCTTCAAAGTATAATTGCTTGCTTGACCATTTACATGATAATGATCTTATATTAATCTAAAAGAAATCATGATGTTCTTGGAGGAATATTTAAAGAATTTCCGTGAATCATTAGGGTTTGTCACAAATGAATAACCACATTTTTTAGTGAATACCTATAGTTTCTTTCTTTTTTGTAACTTATTTCCTCAAAAAATGAGAATAAAAGACTGAGGTGGAGTTAGTTCTGCATGCATTCTTGGCAGCAGGACTATCTGCCTGTCAGGTTGCATCCACTCTGGTCTCCGAGTGTTTCTTTCTCTCTGGCCTCTCCAGACATCCCACCTTTGTGTACTCACCCCCTTGTCGAGGCCGGACCCCGACATAAAATAATATCTTTGATAATTTCAATCTTTTCTTTGAAAAACTTTCAATCATTTTATATGATGTTTACTTGTCCAGTTGTGAACATATTTGTCTTGTATACATTGAGTTGTCCTCCATATTGAAGGCTTTATTCATTGTTCTTCATCAGCAAATGCCTCAAGTCCTCTTTGCTGTCAGTAAGCAAGATTCTGTAATCTGAATACTGAAGGTTGTTAATGAGCCCTTTTCAAATCCTGATTCTGTGTTCTTGATATAATTTGGCTTCTCAGATTATTTGTTCAACATCTAGATAGAACAAATATGACAAAAGGATACAACCCTCATGTACGCCTTTTTTTTGTTTTTTAAGGTTTTTATTGTGGATTGAGTGAGTTTACAGGGCATATCATCAGTTTTACATTACACAAATCATACACCTTGTTTCATTACAATGATTATAATCTCCTCCATGTACCATAAGTTAACAGTATTTCTCTCTATCCAGTTTAGCTTTTTAAAAAACAAACAAACAAAATAGCTACTCAGGCTTATATATAATTTATATCTCCAAAGGGCACATTCT
>NW_006409144.1:292858-301128 GCF_000296735.1 Chrysochloris asiatica
TCCTTTGCCCTTTCAGTGTATTGTCCATTTCTGATATTCTATTGTTAATCGTTTGGGCCTCTTTCTGTAGGTTTTGAATTGTTTCCAATGCTGTATTTATCTTATTTGATTGTTCCTGTAATGCTTTCCTGACTTCTTCCTTATTTTCTCAACTCCATTGCATAGTGTTTTGAAACATTTTATAATCATTTTTCTGAATTTCTTCTCCAGCACTTTCAAAGCCTGCCCATCTTTCAGTATGGAGTGTAGGTCTACTTCTAGCTCATTTGCCTCAGTCATTTTATCTCGTTTCTGGACATGTGCAGATATGGTCATCTGCTTCTGTTTTTTGGGCATATTCTTGGGTCATCTGTGGCCTTAATACTTAGATAGGTGTGTATTTTGGTATTGTTTTATGCTTTCTGATTGCCTCCAGGTAGATGTGATCAGGAAATTGGCTTCCCTTTTCACTCTTCTTCTTGAGAAGTTTCAAGATGCCATTGTTGTTCATTTTCACGTAATTTAGGATTTAATTTTCACCCTATTTTCTTTTTTGTCTGTTTGTCCTGCTCCAGAATCCTCTTTCAGGCTTTTTTCTAGTTATAAAACTGTTTAAGGCTAGCTGTGGCCATTTAGTTTTAATTGGAAACTGTCTCTTTAAATTTTGAGAAGAACTGTGTGCATGTGCAATAGAACCCTTTGAGGGTGGGGCTGGTACCTAGCTCAGGTACCCCTATAGTCCCCAGAATGGAGGTGCTCCAGCAGCAAGGGACCAATGAACAGATACCAAAAGAAAAGAACATCCACACCTTTATCTCTGTGGTTATGTCACAACTCCATGGCTGCTCTGATCCTTCCCCCACTTGGTCTCACCCAATATGGTGGCTCCTGGAGCAACTGAGAGTCTTGAATTATAAAGCAATGGATTTCTTGCTTCTGCCACAAATTCCCCCAGCTGTAAGCCTTTCAACCTTCTGAATATTCCTCTATATTTGGTTCAGAATTCTGGGACCATCCCCTGAGCCTGCTTGGTTCTGTATTCTGTGTTGTTGCTGACAGAGCTCCTTGCTGCACTTCTACCCAATCCACCATCTTGTTTGTTCTCTCACGTACATCTTTTACAGTTTCTCCTTGTTCTCTTTGAAAGGCTGTCTCTTGATCTATGTACAGGTTTCACATGAGAACAGTTAAGTGTTACAGAATTCCCATTTTTCACAATGTTATTCATATTTTGTATGATCCACAGAGTTGAATGACTTTGCATAATCAGTAAAACATAGGTAAATATCTTTCTAGAGTCCTGGTGAGATGCTGGAATATAAGCCCTTGACTACTAATCACATGATTGGTGGTTCAAACCGACCAGCTGCTCCTCAAAAACTCACTACAAGTAGGAATTGATTCAAAGACACTTAACAATGACAGCAACAAACATCTTTCTGGTGTTCTCTGTTTTAAGATAAGATCCACCTGGCCTTAGCAATGATACACTTCATTCCAAGTCCTGTTCTGCATGTGGCTTAATTTTTGTCAGCTCTGTGTTCATGTGCTGCTGCAACTGTTTTAAAATTATCTTCATTAAAAGTTTACTTGCATGTGATATTGTTTGATAATTTCTGCATTATGTTGGGTCACCTTTCATTGCAATGAACAGGAATATTGATATTTTCCAGTTGGTTGACTAGGTAGCTGGCTTACAAATTTCTTGGCGTAGACTAATGCAGCTTCCAGGGCTACATCAGTTTTTGGAACATGTCAATTGGTATTCTGTCAATTTATGGAGCCTTGTTTTTCACCATGCCTCAACGCAGTGTGGACTCCTTTAATGCAGTCAGTTCTGAAATTGTTGAAGGTTGACCAATTTTGTTTTTTATACACTGGCTCTGAGTATTCCTATCATCTTCTTTGGATGCTTACTGCATTGTTCAATATTTTCTCCCATAAAATTCTTCAGTATTTCAAGTTGAGGCTTTACTTTTTCTTCCATTCTTTAAGGTTGAGAAATGTTTAGTGTGTTCTTTCCTCTTGATTTTCTAACTCCAGGTCTTTATACATTTCATTATAAAACTTTACTTTGTCTTGAGCTGTCCTTTGACATATTCTGTTCAGTTCTTCTACTTCATGTTTTCTTTTGCTTTAGCTACTCCATGTTCAAGAGTAAGTTTCAGAGTCCTTTGTGACATCCACTTTGGCCTTTTCTTTCTTTCCTGTCTTTTAAATTATCTTTTACTTTTTTCATGTATGCTATTCTTGATATCATACCATAGCACGTCTGCTCTCCCATCATTAGTTTTGAGTGTGTCAAATCTGTTCTTGAGGTGATCTCCAAATTCAGGTGGGATATACCTGATGTCTAGTAGCATAGTGGTTACAAATTGGGCTGTGAGCTGAAAGGTCAACAGTTCGAAACTACCAGAGGTTTCGCGGGAGAAAGAAGAGGCAGTCTGCTCCCGTAAAGATTTACAGCCTTGGAAACCCTGTGTAGGGTTGCTATGAGTTGGAACCGACTCCACGGCACACAACAACAACAACATACTTGAGGTTAAGAATCCATGATAGTGCAGTGGGTTAAGATCTAGGCTGCTAACAGCAAGGTCATTAGTTCAAATCTACCAGTTGCTCCATGGGAGAAAGATAAAGCTTTTGTTCCTGAAAGATTTACAGCCTCAGAAACCCTGTACAGAGCTTCTATGAGTCATAACTGACTCAGTGGCACACAACCACCACCATCACCATATTTAAGGTTGTATTTTGGCTCTGGATGGCCAAATTTGTTTCTCATACTTGAACATATCAGACCCTAGGCACTATAGAATATCATGTTAGGTCGAGTGGAGGGTTGCAGAAAAAGAGAAAGACACCCAATGCGATGGATTGGCACAGTGGCAGCAGCAATGGCCTCAGGTGTAGCAATGATTGTGAGGCTGGCCCAGGATAAGGCAGTATTTCATTCTGTTGTTTACAAGGTCACTATGAGGTGGTACTGACTCAATGGCATCTAATAACAACAATATTTTGGCTCTGACTACTACTCAGAAAAGAAATGTAGTTAATCATTAATATTAACTTTAAGATGAATTAACATTAAAGGCATTATGCTGAGTGCAAAGAAACCAGTCTCTAATTTTTATGTGCTGTATGATCTCCTTTTATGATATTCTGAGAAAGACAACCCATATTAAATAAGCTGAGTAACTCTTGCCAGGTTGCTGTTGTTGTTGTTAAGTGTCATTGAGTCAGTTCTGATTCATAGTGACCCTATATAGGGTTTCTGGGGAATAGTTGGTGGGTTTGAACCAACAACCTTGTAATTAGCATTCCAGTGCTTAACGTGTAGGGCCACACCTGGAACCAGATTAGTTGTTTGGAAAAATTTTACTGCAAAGGTATTTCATGAGGGAGCTTACTGGTGTAATAAGACTATTATGTAGACAAAGACAGTACAGGTGATGAATCTGTGTTGTTGTTGCTAAGTGCCGTCTACTTGGTTCTGAGTCATAGCAACCCTGTATAGGGTTTCTAAGGAGTGGCTGGTGTTCTAAATTGCTGACTTTGTGGTTAACAGCTCAGTGTTCATCCTACACCAGGACACTTAAACATGTGTTAAATTTCATAGAACATAAAATAATAAATGTTACTGTGTTGTTGTTGTTAAGTGCCATTGAGTCTGTTCCAACTCATAGCAACCCTGTATAGGGTTTCCTAGGAGTGGCTGGTGGACTTGAACCACCAACCTTGCAGTTCAAACTGACTTTTCAGTCCTGCATATTAACCCGCAGTACCACACCAGGACTGCACTGTATATACATTTTTTAATGTATGTATGTATGTACATTTTAAGAATGATTAAAAATTTTTAAGTGATAAAAAATGTGGTAAGACATACACAAATGAGTCTAAAATAAGAGCAGAGAGGATAAAAATATGTGCAGTAATGTTATAGTCCTGGTGTAATGTTGTAGGATAAGCCTTGGAACGCAAGGTTAGTTTGAATAGCAAGGTCAGCAGTTCAAACCCATTACCTGCTCCTCAGAAACACTAAACAGGGTTGCTTTGAGTTGGAACTGCCGTAACAACATTTAACAATAATAACAACGAATGTAATGTTCTTCTAGAGGAAACTGAAGAGTAAACTTGTAAACACTTGATTTTATATTGGCATAGACAATTGAGAACACTTAAATTTTGTATTTTAAATGATTTAATGTTGTTTTCCTGAATATTTACTTCACAAGCATACTTTGAAATCCAAAGTTAGATGGCATTACGGAATAAAAAACAAATTTCTATTTATTCTTAACTTTGTCCAGTATTCAAGAGCTTTAAACATCATACATGTAATCACAGACACTAGCTACTCATATGTATTTATAATTATTGCATTATATGTCTGCAGACAGGTTTTATTTACTATATACATATATATTAAGTAATGAAACATGCTATAAAAAACATACAACTTGTTTTTGGAGAAGTAATTTATGAAGGAGAAAAAATGGAAGAAAAACATGAAAAATAATAAGACAAAGAATTTGCTTCTTGTATATTCACCTTATGATTAGACACTTCATTTCTCATGGACTGGCAGGTTATATGATGTCCTCAAGACAGACGTGGGCATGAGGTAAACATCACAAGCAGATTTTGCTGTTTAAGATGGTCAGATGCCCTGGATTATTAGGCCAAAGTCTGAACAAATGCCTTAAAGACCCATAGAAGGAACATTGCTCAAATGTGTGAATGTGGGAATTTCCTATCATATCATAGAATGAGACACGACCATCCTCATATTCTAGGAAAATTCCCACTCTGGTAGGGTGTGTTTTAAGAGTAAGCCTTGTTTCTGGAGAAGTGAGTGCCCAGTACTCATTCTTATAAAATCTGATGGCCCAGAAACCATCCTCAGGTTTTATGACAATCCTCCCCCTCCTTATTACGTTATTTCTACAAATGCCCAGGTCCCAAAACCCACTGTCTCCAACCTCCACCTCCAAGTAATGTCTCTCTGAGTTGATGGGCTGCCGACCCAGCACACAAGGAAGGGAATAAAATCTCTGTTCGTTCTCAGGTAGCTCTTGAGCCTTCTCATTCCAGGTTACACGGCTTCCATTTTCAGACAAGATGAGGTTACGGTGGGCTGTGTCTGGATCCAGAACCACATTTTCTGTGAAGAAAATTGTACCTTTAATACCGTAAAAGGGTAAAATTTCTATGGTTAGAGATAATCTACATTTTTTAGAGATGTAGTAGGGCCTCGGGAAGATGTCTATGTTCTTGTTAAGTCATTCATCTTCTGTTGTAGTCTGTATAATGCCTCTCAAGATGTCCATATTCTAATATCCCAAACCTGTGTATGTGGTAAATTACATGGCCAAAGGAACCCTACATATGTGAATTAATTAAGGAAATTAAAATGAGAAGATTATACTGGACTTTCCAGCTGGTTCCAACATAATTATAAGTGTGCTTTTAAGGGGAGGGCAATGTCAAAAAAAAGATGTGATTGGGGTAGAGATTGAAGTTATGTTCACTGATGATGAAATAAGAGGCCACAAGGCTACAGATGGTAGACATCTCTAGCAGCTGGTAAAGGCAAGGAAACATTGTCCCTGAAACCTCCGAAAGAAATTCAGCCACTTAACACCTTGCTTTTAGATTTGTCACCTCCATAATGATTAGATAATAAACTTCTGTACATGGTCACTATGAGTTAAAACTGACTTAAAGACACTTAACAACAGCAACAACATCTCTACATTAGACATTTCACCTCCAGAATTGTTAAGTAATACATTTCTGTGGTTTAGCACCCACCTGCAAGGTCAATTCAAACCACAAGCTTGGTGGTTCAAACTCACCAGCCACTCCTTGGAAACCCTATACAGAGTTGCTATGAGTTGGAACTAAGTTGACAGCACTTAGCAATAATAAGAAGTGTGTAATAATTTGTACAGTAGAAATAGGAAGTATATGCATCTGCACTATCACAATTTTCCCTGGATCTGAGCCTGAATGTAAGGAGTAGAGTCTCTCCTTAACCATCAGAAAATGACTCACCAGCCTGGAAATTTTTTTTCCTCCAGTCTGAAAAAATAAAATAAAAAATTCAGTAAGTATTTGGGTTTCCTGGCAGAAATAATGATTTGTTCTTTCGGATATTTATTTTTGTTTCAAATCTATTCTATACTTTGTACTTGACCTAAAATTTCCAGTGACTTCCTCATGAAATGTATTATTTATTTACTCTTAACTTTATTGGCTACTAGTAAAGTGGAGGTTTGTTTCAGCAAACAAGGTTCTATCATCTGCATATCACAGGTTGTTAATGAGTCTTCCTCCAGTCTTGATGCCACATTCTTCTTCATATAACCCAGCTTCTCGTATTATTTCCTCAGCATATAGGTTGAATGCTGTTGTTGTTATCTGCCGTGGATTCGGTTCTGACTCATAGTGACCCTGTACAGGGTTTCTGAGGCTGTAAACCTTTATGGGAGCAGAAAGCCTCATCTTTCTCCAGTGGAACAGCTGGTAGTTTCGAACTTCTGACCTTGAGGTTCACAGCCTGATTCATAACCACTATGCTACCAGAGGTTGAATAAGTATGGTGAAAGAATACAATCCTTCAGAGGTGGGGTTTGATGGTGGTTAGGGTGGAGGTGCACTGAGGTTCGCAATCAGCAATGGCACAGATTACCAGGCAAAGTGGATTCTGGGCAGAGATCCAAAACTCGGAACCACATAGGTAGGATTATTTCAAAAATTTGGAGGAGCTCTGGTAGAGTAGTGGTTACGAATTGGGCTGAGAACCTTAAGGTCAGCGGTTCGAAACTACCAGCCATTCCACAGAAGAAAGATGAGGTTTTCTACTCCTGTAAAGATTTACACCCTTGGAAACCCTGTACAGGGTCGCTATGGGTCGGAACCGACTCGATGGCACTCAACAACAGCAATTAGCATATATAGTGAAATTTGTAGCAAAAGTAAGAAATCATGTACTTTTGAATCTGCTGGGCTCGGTGGCCCAGAACCAACAATTTGGGTGAGACAAAATGGCAAGACAAAGTGGGAGAGCAGACACACCATGGAAAACCTCCAGGGGAACCTTGGAGCAAAGGTACAGAATACACTTTGTCGGTTTTGCTTTGTTCTGATTTTCTTTTTCTTTTTCTTTTTTTTTAATATTTGTTCAATGGCCCCCTACTGTTGATGCACCTCCATTCTGGTGACTAGAGAGGGTGCCTGAGTGAGTGGACACCACCCACCACACAACTAGTGGGTTCTTCTGCCATGCATATGTACAGATATTCTCAGTCCAAGAGCCAGCCCTAAACCACTTTTTTTAAATATGGAAAAGGCCAGAACAAGGCATGTGGAGAGGGAAAGAGAATTGACAAAAGAGACTGAAAATGAAATTAAATCCTGAAATACAACATAACAACCAACAGTGGCATTAAAAAATCTGAAGAGGAATAACTAAGAATAATTGGCATTCCACAACAGGAAGAATCACACAAATCCACAAAGGAAATATTTGAAGACTACTGGAATAAAATGACTCTAACATCCTGAAAAGTGAAAAGATAAATATTCAAGAAGCTCAACGAATTCCAGGAAGGATAGACATCAAAAGAAAACCACCAAAACATATCATAATCAAGCTCTCCAAAATCAAAGATAAGGAGACACTCCTGAAAGCAGCTAGGGAAAACAAAAGTGTTACATACAAAGTCAAGCAAGGCAGATTAAGCTCGGATCTCTTGGCAGAAACCATGCAAGCAAGAAGGCAATGGGGAGACAAATATAAATCCCTGAGAGAAAAAAACTGCCAACCAAGAATCCTTGATCCAACAAAGCTATCAATAAAATCCCAGAGTGTAATCAAACCATTCCAGGATAAACAGAAGCGAAGGGATTTTTCCAAAGCCAATCCTGCAGTACAAAATATCCTAAAGGGAGTTCTGTGGGCTGAGAAACAACAAGAACAGACAACAAACAGAGATTAACATATGTGGCAACACCTCCCAGAACTAAACAGACAGAAGAAAGAGTTGAGAACAGAACAAAACTATAAGAACAAACTCAGAGAATCTGGGAGGTCAGTCTATGATCTAAACAATTACAATGTAAAAGAAGGTAAAACATGTAGGAACAGAGATCCAGACAGTGAGAAGATCAGGTAGATTACATGATAAAATAGACTGCACTAAATAGAGGGAAAAGTTAACACTTCACAACATTCCAAGAAAATGAAAATCCAAGAAGAACATGGAAACATTAAAACTATGAGGAAA
>NW_006409144.1:301799-307302 GCF_000296735.1 Chrysochloris asiatica
GAGTGTTGATAGTTGATCCAAGAAGAATGAAGTCCTTGACAACTTCAATCTTTTCTCTGTTGATAAGAATGTTGTTTATTGGTTCAGTGTTGAGGATTTTTGATTTCTTGACATTGAGATGTAATCCATACTGAAGGCTATGCTCTTTGATCTTCATCAGTAAATGTTTTAAGTCCTTTTCACTTTCAGCAAACAAGGTTGTATCATCAGCATATCACAGGTTGTTCATGAGTCTTTCTCCAATCCTGATGCCACAATTTTCTTCACATAACCCAACTTCTTGGATTATTTGCTCTTCATATAAGTTGAATAAGTATGGTGAAAGAATACAACCCTGTGGCACACATTTTTAAATTTTAAACCATTCAGTGTTCCCATGTTCTGTTAGAGCAACTGCTTCTTGGTCCAGGTACAGATTCCTCATGAGCAGAATTAAGTGTTCTGGTGTACTCATACTTTGAAATATTGTCCTTAACCTTTAGAGAGTGCAAATCAAAACAACAATGAGATATCATCTCACACCAGCAATAACAGCAAAGATCAAAAAAGTAGAGGACATTAAATGCTGTTAGGGTTATGGAGAGACTTGAATGCTCATGCATTGCCAGTGGGATTGCAAAATTATCCAAATTCTCTGGAAGGCAATATGGCACTTCCTCAGAAGGTTGGAAATAGAAATATCTTATGATCCAGCAATTCCTCTACTTGGTATTTATCCACAAGAAATATGAGCCATAACACAAGTAGATACATGCACACCAATGTAAAAAGCAGAACTATTTACAATAGCAAAAAGATGGAGATAGCCTAAGTGCCCATCAGCTGAAGAATGGATAAACAAACTGTGATACATACACACAATGGATTATTATGCTACCTTGAAGAATAACAAGGAAGTTGCAAGCCACCGCATAATATAGATGAACCATTAGGACATTATGTTGAGTGAAATTGTCCTTGTTGTTATCAGGTGCCATTGAGTTGGAACCGACTCATAGCGACCCCATGTACAGCAGAACGAAACAATGTCCAATCCTGGGACAACCTCATTACTGCTGCCACACTTGAGTCCATCAGTACTGCCACCTGGACAATGCTTCTTGTTGGGGGTCTTCCTCTTTTTCTCTGACCCTCCATATTACCAAGCATGATATCCTTCTCTAGCGATTGTTCCCTCCTGAGTATCCTTTGTAACCCTAAATTGACTTAAGCCAGAAGTCTGCTTTGACACTTTGCATTTGTAGTAGAGAACATACTTCACAACTCCCACTTCAGAGGTATTCAAAGAAAGTAATGAGAAAGAAAACCAACCAAGAGGTTTGAAGACAACAGTAAGCAATTTCCGCTTCAAGAATAAAGTAAGATAGACATAATCAAGAAAATTCTTCCATGCTTAGAATAAAGTCTTTCACAATATCAGCCTAATGGTATTCCTAACTAGAGTCCTGGTGTGGTGCTGTAGGATCAGTAGTGAACTGCTAACCACAGTTCCATACTTCAAACCCACCAGCCACTCCTTGTAAGCCCTATGCATGGTTGCTATGAGTCAGAACTGATTCATGGGCATCTGACAACAATATTGACAAATGATGCCTCTTGTGTTTCTTCCTTCCTTATTCTAACTATAATTTTTTACTCCAAGTTGCATTTTAGTTGCTGTTAGTATGTTGTTGTTTTTGTTGCCA
Source organism: Chrysochloris asiatica (assembly GCF_000296735.1). NCBI lineage: Eukaryota > Metazoa > Chordata > Mammalia > Afrosoricida > Chrysochloridae > Chrysochloris > Chrysochloris asiatica. The sequence goes on from NW_006409144.1 coordinate 303,485, forward strand.
AGTGTTGGTGAGTTGGTTCAGACTCATAGTAACCTTGTATATGGTTTCTGAGAAGCAGCTGGTGGGTTCGAATCACCAGCTTCTGGTTAGCAGTCCAGTGCTTATCCTACAGAGACACACCAGGACTCCTAACTTTGTATAGCTCCAGAAGAGTTATATTCAGACCTAAAGAAGAAAACTGGGCATCACTGAGAGATCCTGCCTTCAGTCACATGCAGTGACTGGATGAAGTGATTGTCTGATTTAAGGAAGAGTTGAGTGAATTCAATACATGAGAAGCATAATCTTTGGTGACCAGAAAGGCAACATGTTATTGAAATGTCTAGATAATAGCAATGATAATTTTTGCTTATCTTCTTGGCATACAGGTAAATTCTATTTTTCAACTCCAATTGCACTAGATCGAAGCATATGACTGAGAACTGGCCAGTATAATTAGAAAGGATGCATGCCTTCTACATCTCTGCCATGTAGGTATTTTCAATAACCTCATATGCACCAACAAATATTCTTCTTTGTTGATCTTCATATTTTACTTCTCCTCAAATTTTGACAGTAATGAAAGGACATATAGAAGCTGGAGAGGCTACACAATAAATGGAGTCCAACTGTAGTGACCACATTGGAGTCAGTTTCTAAGAAAATCTTCTTAACTAGGAATATTCACCCATGCACAGGGAATAGACCTCTACCTTGCTAAATTAAGTCACTAAAATTTGGCATTTGTTTGAGAATGTCTACAATTTATAATTCAAGTAAGAATGGTCTTGTACTTATGAAAAAGGAAAAGATATATTCATAAGCATAAAAGAAAAATTCTCACTCTATCTTGATTTCTTTTTACCTGCTTTAATTTATTTATAAGTTCATTGTAAGGCACAGGTGAGAAAAAATTGAAAAGTAATTTAAAATTTATAGTTCTTACTAAGAGTTCTAAAGATTGATGATTAGGTAGTAGTATATATATTTCTCTCACATGCAGTTCTTAACATTATGTTTTACAGAATTTAAGAGAACTTTTAATCAAAGAGTATTATTATGGTCAGAACAATGTCACTTACCAGGGTACAATAATGACATCTGCCAGTCTGCAAATAGAAAAAAAGAAGATGAAACATCCTTAACCTTTCCTGGAGTCTTCCTATCTTTCCCTCTCTTCTCATTACTGGTATTCTGTCACTACATTGTTGTTTATTTATTTCTGTGTCCATTTCCCCCCTTTAAAATATGTGGTCATTCTTTTTTTGAACTTAACGATGATAGTGTCTGGCTGTGTGTGTAGAAAAACAAAAGTCAAGAGAAAAAAACAAGTCAAAATCAAAACAAGGAAGTAAATTAAGAAAAACAAGAATGTAATAATATATGAAGGATGGATAGGTTGAGAAATTATTGTAGAAAGAATAAGTGATGCATAATGGAAAAAAGAAGGAGAAAGGTAGAAGGTAGAAAGGAAGACAGGCAAGCAGACAGGAAGGCAGGCAGGAAGGAAAGAAAAGATGAAGGAAAAAAGGAAGCAAGAAAAAAACAGTGTTAAAAATTTTAAATTGATGAAAAATAAGACAGTTACACAGAAGATAGTAGGAAAGAAAAGAAGGATAAATGAAAGAAAACTAAGGAAAGACATTAAAACAAAAAGGTTTTTTCCCCCTCTTAATCATATCCATCAAAGAATATTCTATTTGGGGACAAACAGTTGTGCACTATCTTTTAGAGACTCTCTCCCACTTACACTCCTACACAGTAAGGAGAGGCAGTAACATCATGCTATGTCTGACTCTTTCTCAAATGGGGCATAGAGCAGGTTTTTTTCTCTTGCTATTTGTTGAATTTGATCTTGTCAAAGAACTTCTAAGACACTTACTATTCTGGAATTGCTTCTCCCGTTCATCTGAAAGGAGATACACACATAAGACTGGAGCTCCAAAGAGATAAAGATAGAGAAGAAAGATATGCATTCTTCTTAGGAGTTTATGTAATTACTGACATCACAATATGGAAGTCATTGCTCCCTTATGAAATTTGGATAAAATGGAGTTCAATCATATGATCCCTAAACACATTGGATTTTCAGCATATAATCAATGTAAGCAGGAAGTTGATTCTTTACATAATGACTACAATATATAAAAACCCTAGAGAAATGCAAAGGAGATCCAGAACAAGGAATAAAATGGAAAGGATGTCAAGAAGCAAGTGAGGATTGTGAAAGGATGAGAAAACCTTACAAATATTTGAACTGTGAAAATAAAATTACCAATATCAGCTTGTAGTTTATCTGGAAAAAAAAAGAATTAAGAAAACTATTTTAATTAAGAGGGACAAAAAAATGCAAAACTCATTGGATATGATCCCACACAATGACAAGAAAGATCATTAAAATAAGAATAATAAAATCTAAAGTCAATTTTCTCTTCCAGAGTACATGCTAAAAAACAAACAAGGAAATATAAAATATATATCATCATTTAAGTGGACAAATAATTTCACAGTTAATATCCAAGTTTCACAGAGAACTACTACTTTTTAGTTTTAGAATACTAGTATGCACAGATATTGTCACCAAAAAGGTGGCCATGCTATACATCATCTGTGCAAGAGACCCTATGATTTATTCAATGTTTCCCATGAGCTAGATGTATGCTAAGAGCTTCATTTAATAAGTCATCTGAATGTTACCAAAATAACTGTGAAGTAGTGTTTCTCAGCTTACAGAAGTGCGATGTGAGGATCACAAGGCTCAATAACATGATGGATTTAAAGCCATGTCTTTTGAACTGCAAAATTGCTAGGCCATGATGACTCCACTCCTGGTGCAGCCAGTATGGGCTTTAGTCACAAGGCAGAGAATATTGGTATCATTTTCAAGGAGACATCAAATATAAAATGAACAAAGAGAATTGTAGATTTTTATACTTGCATGAATACCAAGGATGTAATTAAAGGAGTCTGGTGCTATGAGATTCAACACTGGTCAGTTTGAACCTAAAGGTCAGTGGTCCAAACTCACAAGTCGCTCCTTGGAAATTCTTTACAGGGTCATTATGAGTCAGAACTAACTGCACTGCACTTAACAACAGTGTGTTGCTGGTAGCACTGTGGGATTAAGCACTGGACTGCTAACCAGAAGTTTGGTGGTTCAAGCCCACCAGGCTATTCTGTGAGAAATAGATGTGGCTTTCTGTCCCAGAAACCCTATACAGAATCAATAATAGTCAGACTGACTTGATGGCATTTACCAACAGCAATATGTTGAAGAGGCTTTTTTAGAAGCAGCAGGCACCACAAAAGCATTTTCAAATACATTCTCATGTCAACCTTTCCTCATGTTTAAGTAGAGGAGATGAAGTAATTACTGCACCATGAAAAGTATGAAACAGCAGATAAAAGGAACATTAAGGAAAGTGAGTTAGCTGATGGGAGAAGTACAAAGTGGGAGAAATGGGTTGCAGTAATGAAGAGCAGAAAAGAGACTACGCAAGAATTTATATAGAATAAGTGAAAAGAATAGAAGAGGGAGTAAACAAACACAAATCACTGTTGTTAAGTGGTATTGTCTAGTGGGTTCCAACTTATAGCAACCCTTCATAGGGTTTCTGAGCAGTAGTTAGTGAGTTTGAACTGCCGGCCTTGCACTTCAAACCGACCTGGCAGTCCAGTGCTTATCCTATAGTGCCACACCAGAACTCCAGTTTGAAATTGCATATGTGCAATTGATGGTCTGTTCCCCAGTCTGCCCCTGGCCTTGTCTTCACTGATGATATGGAGCTTTTCCATCTTCTTTTTCCGCAGATGTAGTCAATTTGATTTCTATGTATTCC
>NW_006409144.1:307809-319382 GCF_000296735.1 Chrysochloris asiatica
TCCCAGATTCATACTTCGTACATTCCAGGTTCCGATTTTCAATGGATGTTTACAGCTGTTTCTCTTCATTTTGAGTTGTGCCCCATCAGCAAATGAAGGTTCTGCTGGCTTTTCTCCCACGAGCTCTACTCCATTTGCGTTATCACGGTCAACTCTACTTTGAGAAGGCAGCTCTTCCCCAGTCACATTCTGAGTGCCTTCCAACTGAGGGGCTCATTTTCCGGCACTGTTATCTGACAGTGTTTCTCTGCTAATCATAAAGTTTTCACTGACTAAATATTCCTAAGTAGTCACTCTTTCTTCCTAGTCTGTCTTTGTCTAGAAGCTCATCTGAAACCTGTCCACCATGGGTGATCCTGCTGGTATTTAAAATACCTGTCGCATAGCTTTCAGAATCATAGCAACTCACCAGCCACCACAGTATGAAAAACTGACAGACGAGTGGTGGTTGATTATATAGTAGTACATTTTTACATGATTTGACCAAAGCAGTTTGAAAGAAAGCATTCTAATTAAACATTTGGTGAAATAAGACAAACATTTTAATTGTTCAAGTGGCAACTTTAAGAATAGTTTTGTAAAAACTTATGTAAAAAACAATGTTAGTATTTGCATAGCTTTGTAATAAAGACACACTTTTGCAGAGAACTACATTTCACTTCCCTTAGGCACTATCATATTTCTATATGTGACACTCACCCAAAAAATGGATATAAAAAGCAAGCTGAAGCATAACATAAACTGATTTTACTTTGCTATAAATTACTAAATCATAATGGGGTAATTAGTTTTCTATGATTAAATTCTGTGGGTTTATGAAAGGAAAAAAGTTTACTATATTAATATGCCATTTCTGAGGTACAGAATGCTTTAGAAAGTAGTTTAAAAGGAAAAAGAAGCTTAAGAGTTTTGGTATCAACACACATGGGAACAAAAGGGTCATGCCTAACATGGAACTTTGTAGCACAATTTGCCTACTTGTGTACCAACTCTGAAATTGGAAATATAATACTTTTATAATAAGAGATAAAGAGTATATACATTGGTCTATGAAGCTAGATCCTGAAATTTTCATGATTCCACAATTTATTTTTTTAGAAGGTGAAAGTAATCAGCTACAAGTTTGTACTAATCTTTGGTACTTGAAGCCATAGCTAGCTTGTATGACATGAAGTTACTTCACATTCAAAGATATTATTTTCAAAATATTTTACAATCTAACTTAAAAGCTTATTTATATTCTTATAAGGGAGGTCGTGTCACTTGACTAGTAAAATGACACAAAAGTTTAAATGAAAGAACTTGTCCTTTCATCAGGTTTTTTTCTCTGTATAAGTTCTCCAAATCACAGTGCCAATCATTTAATTAATACAAACGTTCATAATTTTCTAAGGTCATATTTAATGTTGGTTAACTCCTACTTTGCAACTTATCTAGAATATGATAAACGAACTTGGGTACAGGAAAAAAAAATCCCTGCTATAAATTAATCTTTTTATTTTAAAAAGTAGTTTAAAAAAGACCAAAACACAAAACACTGTGCAAACATACAATTTAGTAGCAAAATTTTTAAATAAGTAATTCTCATATAAGGTACTTCCATTCATTTGAAATAAATGTTTCATAAAATGTTGTCCTTTTTTTTCTTCTGTAATTAAGTCCTCATAAGTTATACATTTGTGTGCCGCTGTGGGTCAATGCGCCAGACTACAAAGCCATTTGAACTGCAATGTCATCATTTCAAGCTCACCAGCTGCTCCTCAAAAATCCTATACAGGGTCGCTATAGGTTGGAACCGACACGAAGGCGCTTAGCAACAACAACAAAGTTATACAGTAGTAATAGTGCTTCAAGTAAAATTTTAATAAATACCCAGTTTGGGGATAATTGCCATAAGTATCTTTACCTCTGAATGGAATGAAGGGTGGTTATGGAGTTCTGTGCAAGTTAATCTTAAAGGAAGGTACTCGTGGTCAGTGTTCGGTTTAGAGAATTGGTAATGTTTTATTTTGTTGATCTTGTTCAAGAATCTTGAACTTTTCCAAAGGAAGATTGCTTAAGACAGTTGGTAAAGTCCATTCTGATGTGTCCTTAGGTAATATGTTATTTGCTTCTAAATTCTTCACCAAGCATGTGGCATTGGTCCATCTTCTAGTTGCTCTGTGTTCTATTTGTAGGCAAGTTTTCATTTTTCTTCTTAAGCTTGCTATTTCCTTTTCCAGTTTAATTATCCTCTTTTTTGCCTCCATAGGGTTCCCAAAGGCACAGTCCACAGCAGCGCAATTGGTCATTCCCCTTTCCCTCTCATTCGGTGACTTCTTAAGCCTTTTCTGAGGCAATGGCAGTTGTGTTTCCAGAGGGTAGAGGCAGGACTAGTGAGGCAGAGTAAAGTTCTGCAGAGTTGAGTAGTAGGAACAAGGTTGGAGAAGGGGTGTGTGTGGGAAGATCGATAGACCTTTCTTTATTAAGATGGTGGGCTTGAGCCAGCAGAGTCTACCACCCTGGAACTCCAGAAGGCTTTGATCGCCTCCACCAACAAGGCAGCCACAGCTGGCCCCCTCCTGCATAAAGGGAGTAAGACTATGGCGTTGCTTTGACTGCAGTGTTCAGAGAAATTAATAATCACAAGAATAAGTATTTTAAGAAAATCACAAGGAGAAACTCACCTTATTCTATTTTCCAAGGAAAAACAAATTTAATGAATATTCAGGAATGGAAGCAATGGAGGAAATTTACAAATAACTTATCAGTTTTAATAGCTTCCATTCACTCATGTCAATTCCTTTTCTTAGTTAATGGCATCTTCCTTTAGCACTGTAGGATAAACAGTGGACTCCAATAAAAGTAAGACTTTGTAATATAATGAAATAGATCAGAGGTATAAGGGAGTAAATCATATTCCAAATGTCTAAAGAGAATGTGACAGGGATATGGAAAGTAGGCATAATGGAGAAAGCACTGTACCAGCTTCATACAAAAAAAACATAAGAACTAATTTTAAACTTTACCATTTTCATTTTGAAGGAGAAACATAGTACAAAGAGAGTAATATAAGAATCATTAGCACCAAAGCAAAATAAAGAAGCAAAGTAGCTTCCGAGAACCATTTAACCAACCTATGATTAAATCATTAGAAACTTACCATAATCTATTTTCATGTTCTCTGAAAACACAAGCATGGGAAAAAATAATTAAAAATAAAGATAAACAAAATGACTAATGAATTTACATTGTGACGCTCACTTTAGGAAAAAGCCCTTTGCAAGGTGCCCATACTACTGCTCTGATGAATGAAGACTGATGATCTTTTTCAAATTAAATGCCGTTATACAAAAGTATTTTTGTCTTCCCAAAATTTGAGTATAATTCAAGTATATAAACATAAGAAAGATTTGGAGATAAATAAGCAATAAAAAATATGTCAATATTGGTGGCAAATTATAATTGAAGAAATATATTGTCAGCTAATTAACCATATCCTGTTGCCATTGTTTGTTCTGTGTAATGACAAAGACCTTGAAGCCTGGTCCTGGTATTGTTTTTATGACATGTATCTATTTTCAGTGGATCAAGATAAGAAACTCAACATATTCTAACTCAATTTTCCCAGGAAAACACATTTAAGACATATTCACAAAAGAAAGCAATGGAAGAAATTTACAAATAATGTTTCAAAGTTTTAGTAGCTTCTGCTCACTCCTATCAATTCCTTTTCCTTCTTAATAGAGTTTTCCTGTATCACTGTAGGGTAAGGAGTGGACTGCAGGATCAGTTTGAAGTAGATGCTCATCAAACACCTTATAACCAGTCCCTATTAGCCAGAAACAGACCCCCGAGAACACAGCAACAACAGCAGGCGTTGGAAAGCACATGATGGCTCTTAAAAAACAACCACTGAGAAGGCCATGATTGTGTTGTTTTCATCCTATAAAGGACTGCCTGTTGCTATGTGTGGTCCACCCTCTATTGGCATACAAATGCTGTAAATCATTGGCAGAAGCATAAATCCTGATCTCTCACCAGTGCATGGGATGGTGCCTTTGTGATTTACTGTCCAGTACTTTTGCTACAGAGCCACCCAGCTCCCCTTTTAATTTTCTTTAACTCATTGAGTTCATCCACAGTACTTAATCACTTGCAAAATTTTACTTTTCCCATTCAGAGTCCGTGTCTCCGCTATGAGTTTCCTTCTTAAGAGTTTTCTTATAGCACTGTAGGATAAGCAGTGGACTACATAATCTGTTTGAAGATGCTCACTTACTTAAGGACAAAGCAAAAAGAAACCTATGTAAAATTTGGGGCAAATAACAATCAAAGAAATGTCATTTCAGCTGATTTGCCATTCTCTGTCTCCTTTCCTATATGAAACAAAGAGGTTCTTGAAGTCTGCTTTCCATTTTGTGTTGAACACATCTATCTATTTTTAGTGGATCAAGATGAGAAACTGATCATATTTTATCTCCATTTTCACAGGAATATAAAGTTAATGAATATTCAACCATGCAAGAAATTTACAAATAATATATGAAAGATCAAATAGCTTTGGTTCACTCATGTCAATTCCTTTTCCTTGTTAATAGTGATTTCCTGTTGCTCTGTAAGTTAAGCAGTGAAATACAAAGGTGCCTTTGAATCAGCTGATCCTTTGAAACAGTTACTTGGGTCAGAACATTTTCAAAGGCACTCAAGAACAACAACAGCGACTACTACAACAAGTACATGAGTCTAAAAGCACTTAATGGCACTTAAAAACAACATTGAAGTGCCTGATTATATTGCTTTCATGGCATTGACTTCCTGTTGTTATGTGTATTGAACTTGGTTGCCACACATAGTGACCCTACCTTGGGTTACCGATGTTAAAATCATCAGCAGTAGCATAAATATTGATCTCTTACCTTGGCTGCATTGGTGGGTTTGTGATTTGCTGTCCAGTGCTTATACTACAGAGCCACCACAATCCCCGTATAAAGGACGTCATTGTGAAAACTATTTTATTGAGTTTGCCAGTATTTACTTAGTTGCAAAACGTTTTTTTTTTTTTCCTTTTTAGAGTCTGTGTATCTGTTATGAGCTTGCATCCAGCAAAGCCTATTATTTTATCAGTTCATTGATTATGAAAAAATGTAGGCACAGAATTTGAATATTCTACATCAGAATTGTTTTCTTTGACATTTTATAGGACTGGAACAAATTATCAAAACCTAGAGATGGGTTCTCACGAGTACTGGTGTGTGTGTACCATGGAATTTATGTTTGCAGGCCCGTGTGTATCCTCACAAAGCAGCATCAGGACTCCTTGCCACATTTTCATTCCTCTGGAATGCTTTATATTACTAAGATAGAGAACACAGTGGTTCCCATAAGGCTTTTGGTTAGAGTTTCCTAGTCAGTAATAGTGTGCTGCCTCTTCTCTTAGCTCTTATTCAGGATTCATCTCTTTTTTGTGAATGATCTGAGTCATCTGATTCTAGGTTTAGGGAAGACTTTGCTTGGCTTATTTGTCTTCCACTTATTGAAGTGTGAGAGTTTTCTTGTGTGTAATGAAGGATGTCACCAAGGACAACGATTTGTGAATTACAGTTTCTCATTTTGCAAACGAAGCACAGAGAGTTCCATACCATGTAGAGAAATTCCTTGATTTAAGAGTGAGCCAGAAAGAGTTGTTGTTTGCATAGAGGAATAAAGAAAGAAGAACATCATAGACAAAGTTAAAGAAAGGTTGGGGGAAAAAAAAAAAAAAAGGTTGACTGAGAAGTGAAAGAAGAAAGAACAGAACTAGAGTAAGGTGTTGTCCTATAATGAAATACTTCCGTAATATAATGGAAGAGATTGTCATTGAAATGTTTACAGAGAATATGAAAGGAATAGCAAAAGGACAAAATAAGCACAAATGCAGTCACAGCATCATATCATGCAAACACTTGAATTGGTCTTTCACTTTACCATTTTCTTTCTGAAGTTCACCTGAAATACAAAGACATAAATGTTATAAACCTTAGAACCAGAGCTAAACAAAGAAGCAAAGGATCTTTTCAAAAAGTTTCACCAATTTATATATAAGTCATTAGAAACTTACCATGATGTTTTTTCATGTTCTCTGAAAAATCCAAAAATGGGAAAAATCATTAGAAATAAAGATCATAACATTTTGATGCTCACTTAATCACGGAAAAATCCCATTATAGAGCACCATACCAAGACACCCATAATCCGGCTCTAAATGAAGAAAGGCTGATGTTTCTCAAATGACATGTCATGCATTCATTCACATAGAAAACCCTCCTTGCCTTCTGTGCACATGACTAGACTTCAAATATTTGAATATAAGAAAGATTAGGATGTGAATAGGGAAAGAAAAACGATTTCTAAATAGAGGGAAAGAACAATTGAAGAAATGAATATTCAACTAATTTGCACTGCCCTGTAGCCATTGTCTGTTTTATGTAATGACAAGGTTCTTGAAGACTTGACTTCATATTGTTACTATCACAGGTATTGTGGGCTAATGCTTCCAACTACAAAGGCATTTGAACTCAAGGTTGATGGTTCTAGCTCACCACAAATACTCCACAGTGTGGACATGGGTCGGATTCAACTCTACAGTACTTAACAACCACAAGAATATGTTTTATAAGTGGCTCAAAAGGCAAGCTCACCGGATTCTATTTTCTAAGGCAAAACAAATGTAATGGATATTCAGGAATGGAAGCAATGGAGGAAATTTACAAATAAGTTTTAACAGTTTCCCTTCAATTACATTAATTCCTTTTCCTCCTTAATGGAGTCTTCCTTTAGAACTGAAGGATCAATCGTGGACTCCAATGTGAGTAAGTTTTTGTAATATAATGAAATAGATCAAGAATATAAGGGAGTAAATCATATTCCAAATGTCTAAAGACAATGTGAAAAGGATACAGAAAGTAGGCACAATGGAGAAAGCCCTCTACCAACTTCATAGAATAAAAACACAAGAACTGGTTTTATACTTTACCATTTTCATTTTGAAGGAGAACCATAGTACAAAGAGAATAATGTAAGAATCATTAGCACCAGATTAAATAAAGAAGCAAAGTAGCTTCCTAGAAGCTTTTCACCATCAGAAGTATAAATCAGTAGAAACGTACCATAATCTATTTTCATTTTGTCTGAAAATACAAGAATGGGAAAAAAAAAACATAATTAAGAATAAAGAAAAACAAAATTATCAATGAATTCAAAGTTTGACGCTCACTGACATAAAGACAAAGACATTTTCAGTGAGTAGTAGCAAGGTATCCATACTATGGCTCTTTATGAATGAAGGCAGATGTTTTTCAAATGATATGCTGGTTCATGCAAATACAGAAGCATTCTTGTCTTCCCAAAATATGACTATAATTCAAGTATATAAACATAAGAAAGATTTGGAGATAAATCTGAAATTAAAAGTATGTCAAAATTGGGGGCAAATCATAACTGAAGATTTTATTTTCAGCTAATTTACCATATTCTGTTACCATTGTCTGTTCTGTGTAATGACAAAGATTTTGAAGACTGGTCTTGGTATTGTTTTTATGACACCTCTCCATTTTCAGTGGATCAAGATAAGAAACTCACCGTAGTCTATCTCTATATTCCCAGGAAAACAAACTTAAGAAATATTCACACAAGAAAGCAAGGAAAGAAATTTACAAATAATGTTTCAAAGTTTTAATAGCTTCCTTTGACTCCTGTCAATTCCTTGTCCTTCTTAATAAAGCTTTCCTGTACCACTGTAGGATAAGCAGTGGACTGAAGGAACAGTTTGAAGTAGCTGCTCATCAAACACCTTATATTTGGTCACTATCTGCTGAAAGAGACCCCACTGCACACAACAACAACAGGAGTTGGAAAGCACTTGATGGCTCTTCAAAAACAACCACTGAGAAGGCCATGATTGTGTTGTTTTCATCCTATCAAGGACTGCCTGTTGCTATGTGTGGTCCACCCTCTATTGGCATACAAATGCTGTAAATCATTGGCAGAAGCAAAAATCCTGATCTCTCACCAGTGCATGGGATGGTGCCTTTGTGATTTACTGTGCAGTACTTTTGCTACAGAGCCATCCAGCTCCCCTTGTCAAAGACTAGGTTTCTTTTGTCACATGGAGTTCATCACAGTATTTATTAATTACAAAAGTTGACTTTTCCCATTAAGAGTCCTTGTCTCTGCTATGAGTTTGCATCCAGAAAAGTTTGATATTTTTATTGATGATATTAAAAATGTTACTCAGAAGCAGACTTGCCTTCCTTTGACATTTTCTGTGACTGCAAAAATTATAAAATTCTACAAATTGAGTATGTCACAACAATTTTCACTAGACAGTGGAATTCATATAGTTATAAATATAGAAACAAACATTCGGTGAAAAATTTGTATTTTTATGCAATTTTCTTCCAAAAATTAGAGCTTTTGCTCTTAAGTGCCATTGACTCAGGTCCAAATTCCAGTGGTCTTCTATAGAGAGAGTTTCTAAAGAGTACAGTTGGGTTCGAACCACTGACCTTGTGTTTCGGGGGCCAGTGTAAATCTTCCCAAAGCAGTATGAGGACTCCTGGCCACATTTTCATTCATGTTGCAATTTGTATATTGAGATAGAGAACACAATAGTTTCCTTTATATGTTTGATTTGCCTTTCCTGGACTGCATCTTCTTGTGTGCTTATTCATTTTAAGTGAAAGATCTGAGTTAACTGATTCTATGTTTTGGGAAGTTTTTCATCAGTGTATGACTCTTCCTACTATTGTGGTGTGAATATTTTCTTCCGTGTCATGACTGATGTCACTAAGGGGAAATACTGGTGAAACGCTGTTTCTCATTTCTCATTTCCCAAAGGACACAAGAGAGTCCAATAACATAGAGAGAAAGCCTCTCATTTATGAGTGCGCCAGAAGTGGTTGTTGTTAGCAGAGTGCAAAGACGACATGAGAATATGGTCAATAAGGATTTAGGAAGACTAGGAAACAAATGGATTCACCAAGGAGATAACCAATATAGGAGTGAAACAGAATAAGAATCTGTAGTATAATTCAATAGCTCAGAAGTATAATGGAGGCAAAGATATTCCAAATGTCTACGGAGTATGCGAAAAGAATAGAAAAAGAGGCAGGAAGCAGAAATCACCCTAACAACATTAGATATTAGACACAAGAGAACTGGTGTTAAACTTTACCATTTTCTTTCTGAAGGCGATCTGTAATACCAAGAGAGTAATGGAAGAATCATCAGCACCAGAGCCAAACAATGAAGAAAATAACTTCTTACAAGTTTTTCACCAATTTATGTATAACCCATTAGAAACTTACCAAAATCTGTTCTCAAGTTATCTGAAAAATTCAAAAATGGGAAAAAATGATTAAAAAGAAAGTGAACAAAATTACCAATGAGTTCCCAGTTTGATTCTCACTTATTTAAGGACAAACCCCTTTGCAATGAGTAGTAGCAAGGTACCCAAACCCTGGCTCTGAATGAACGAAGGCCAATCATTTTCAAATGGCATGCCAAGTATTCAAGCAAATATAAAACCATACTAGCTTTCCCTGCAATTGGAGTATCATACAAGTATATAAACATAAGAAACATTTTTAGATAAATAGGAAAAAGAACCCTATGGCAAAATCGGGCCAAATCACAATCAAAGAAATATCTTTTCAGGTCATTTGCCATAGCCTGTTTCCTTTCCTGTATGAAAGAACAAGGGTTTTGAAGTCTGATTTCCATTTTGTGTTGAACACATCTATCTGTTTTTAGTGGATCAAGATGGGAAACTGATCATATTCTTTCTCCATTTTCACACGAATATAAAGTTAATAAATATTCACCCATGGAAGAAATTTACAAAAAATATATCAAAGGTCAAATAGCTTTGGTTCACTCATATCAATTGCTTTTCCTTATTAGTAGTGATTTCCTGTTGCTCTGTAAGTTAAGCAGTGAACTGCAAGTTTCCTTTGAATCAGCTGATCCTTTGAAACAGTTACTTGTGTCAGAACACCTTCGAAGGCACACAAGAAGAACAACAACGACTACTACAACAAAAACATGAGTCTGAAAGCATTTGATGGCACTTGAAAACAACATAGAACTGCCTGATTATGTTGCTCTCATGGCATTGATTTCCTGTTGTTATGTGTATTGAAATTGATTGTCACCCATAGCGATCCTACTTAGGGTGACCTATGTTAAAATCATCAGCAGTGGCATAAATCTTGATCTTTTCCTATGAATGCGATGGGTTTGTGATTAGCTGTCCAGTGCTTATACTACAGAGCCACCAAAATCCACATATCAAGGACTACGTTTTGAAAATTATTTCATTGAGTTTAACAGTATTTATTTTGTTGCAAAACGTGATTTTCCCCTTTTAGAGTCTGTGTATCCGTAAAGAGTTTGTGTCCAACAAAGCCTATTGTTTTATAAGTTCATTGAATATATCTAAAAATGTTGGCACAGAATTTGAATATTCTACATCAGACCTGTCTTCTTTTGACATTTTATAGGACCTTAACAAATTGTCAAAACCTAGAGCTGGGTTCTCACGAGTATTGGTGTGTGTGGACCACGGAATTTGTGTTTGCCAACCCGTGTGTATCCTCCCACAGCTTCATCAGGACTCCTTCACACATTTTCATTCCTGTGAAAAGCTTTATATTTTTAAGATAGAGAAAACAGTGGTTCCCATAAGGCCTTTGGTTAGAGTTTCTTAGTGTGTAATAGTTTGCTGCCTCTTCTCCTACTTCTTATTCAAGATACAACCCTTTTTAGTGAATGATCTGCGTCATCTGATTCTAGGTTATGGGAAGATTTTTCTCGGCTTATTTGTCTTTCTTCTATAAAGGTGTGAGGGGTTTCTTGTGTTTATGAAGGATGTCATTAGGACCATAACTTGTGAATTGCTGTTTCTCATCTTGCAAATCAGCACAGAGAGTTCCATAATACGTAGAGAAATTCCTCATTTTCAGAGTGAGGCACAAAGAGTTGTTGTTTGCATAGAGGAAGAAAGAAAGGAGATTATCATAGACAAAGTTAAAGAAAGGTTGGGGGGAAAAGAAAAAAAAACAAAAGGTTGACTGAGAAACGAAAGAAGAAAGAACAGAACTAGAGTAAGGTGTTGTCCTATAATGAAATACTTCGTAATATAATGGAAGAGATTAGCATTGAAACGTTTACAGAGAATGCAAAGGAATAGCAAAAGGACAAAATAAGCAGAAAAGCAATCACAAAATCATATCATGGAAATACTGGAATTGGTCTTTTACTTTACCATTTGCTTTCTGAAGGACACCTGAAAGACAAAGAGATTAATGTTATAATCCTAAGAACCAGAGCTGAACAAAGAAGCAAAAGATCATTTCAAAGAGTTTCATCAATTTATGTGTAAGTCATTAGAAACTTACCATGATGATATTTCATGTTTTCTGAAAAATCCAAAAATGGGAAAAATCATTAGAAATAATGATCATAACATTTTGATGGTCACTTAATCACATATAAATCCCATTCTAGAGCACCATAGCAAGACACCCATAAACCGGCTCTAAATGAAGAAAGGC
>NW_006409144.1:320079-321550 GCF_000296735.1 Chrysochloris asiatica
TTCAAAAACAACCACTGAGAAGGCCATGATTGTGTTGTTTTCATCCTATAAAAGACTGCCTGTTGCTATGTGTGGTCCACCCTCTATTGGCATACAGATGCTGTAAATCATTGGCAGAAGCATAAATCTTGATCTCTTACCAGTGCATGGGATGGTGCCTTTGTGATTTACTGTCCAGTACATTTGCTACAGAGCCACGCACCTCCCCTTGTCAAAGATCAGGTTTTATTTGTCTCATTGAGTCCATCAAAGTATTTATTAATTACAAAAGTTAACTTTTTCCCATTAAGAGTCCTTGTCTCTGCTATGAGATTGCATCCAGAAAAGTTTTATATTTTTATTGATGATATTACAAATGTTGACACCAAGGCTTGAATACTCAGAAGCAGACTTGCCTTTCTTTGACATTTTATTTCACTGCAAAAATAATCAAAATCTACAAATTGACTGCATCACAACAATTTTCACTCAACAGTGGAATTCATGCACTTTTAAATATAGAAACCAACGTTTGTTGAAAAATTTGTAATTTTATGAAGTTTTCTCCCAAGCACTACAACTTTTGCTCTTAAGTGCCATCATCTCAGGTCCAAATCCCAGTGGTCCTCTTTAGAGAGAGCTTCTCAATTGTACAGGTGGCTTTGAAGCACTGTCCTTGTGTTTAGCAGGCCAGTGTAAATCCTCCCAAAGCAGCATGAGGATTCCTAGCCACATTTTCATTGAAGTTGCAGTTTGTGTATTGAGAGAGAAAGAACACAATAGTTCCCTTTATGCCTTTGCTTTGCCTTTCCTGCTCAGTACTGGTGTCTGCATCTTCTTTTGTGCATACTCACTATTCTTTCACTTTTAGTGAAACATCTGAGTTAACTGATACTATGTTTGGGGAAGATTTTGATCGGTGTATAAGTCTTCCTATTATTATGGTGTGAGTATTTTCTTGCGTGTCATGACTTATGTCACTAAGGGGAAGGACTGGTGAAACTGCTGTTTCTCATTTCTCATTTCCCAAAGGATACAAAAAAGAGTACAATAACATGGAGAGAAAGTCTCTCATTTAAGAGTGCGCCAGAAGGAATTGTTTTTAGCAGAGTTCAAAGATGAAATGAGATTATGATAAATAAGAATTTAGAAAGATTATGACAGGTCATGCATTCATTCACATAGAAAACCCTCCTCAACTTCAGTGCGCATGACTAGAATTCAACTATATGAATATAAGAAAGATTCAGAAATGAATAGGGAAAGAAAAACTAGTTCTAAATAGGGGCAAAGAACAATGGAAGAAATAAATATTCAACTGATTTGAACTGTCTTGTAGCCATTGTCTGTTTTATGTCATGACAAGGGTCTTGAAGCCTTGACTTCATACAGTCTTTATCACAGGCATTGTGGGCTAATGTTTCAAACTACAAAGGCATTTGAACTCAAGGTTGATGGTTCCAGCTCACCACAAACACTCCACAGTGTGGAC
>NW_006409144.1:323586-324195 GCF_000296735.1 Chrysochloris asiatica
CCTGGCTCTGAATGAACGAAGGCCAGTCTTTTTCAAATGACATGCCAGTCTTCAAGCAAATATAAAACCATACTAGCCTCCCCTGCAATTGGAGTATCATACTTATACAGAAATCGAAAAAACATTTGGAGATATATGGGAATGAGAAACCTATGTCAAAATTGGAGCGAATCACAATCAAAGAACTATCCTTTCAGCTCATTTGACTTAGCATGATTCCTTTCCTGTATGAAACAACGAGGGTTTTAAAAAGTGGTTTCCATTTTGTGTTGAACATGTCTATCTACTTTTCGTGGATCAAGATGAGAAACTGGTTATATTCCATCTTCGTTTTCACAGGAATATAAGTTAATAAATATTCACCCAGGGAAGAAATTTACAAATAATATATCAAAGGTCAAATAGCTTTGCTTCACTCATGCCAATTCCTTTTATTTGTTAATAGTGATTTCCTGTTGTTCTGTAAGTTAAGCAGTGAACTGCATTGCCTTTGAATCAGCTGATCACTTGAAACTGTTATTTGGGTCAGAAAAGGTTCGAAGGCACACAAGAACAACAACAATGAAGACTACATTCATTTCTGTGGAAAGCTTTATATTACAGAACACA
>NW_006409145.1:0-1953 GCF_000296735.1 Chrysochloris asiatica
ACTCGATGGCACTTAACAACAACAACAAAGAACAAAAGATCATTAAGAGGAAAAAAAAGAAGGAAAAGATCTTGATGCATGTGTGAAGTTACTCTGAAATTGCTCTCCAGCATACAGATATTACAGTACATGTAAGAAATGAGGACATGAAAGTGCAGAACAAAATATTTCAAACGACATCTTAAGAAGAAAAAGTCTTGGTAATAAAAACAATGCCGGAGATCACATGATAGAAACATTTGAAGTCTAATAACACTCATTTCAAATACTTTTTCTAAACAATATAAAATACAACCTTACACAGGAAGCTTATCAAATTGACTATATCTGTGAAAAGCTCAGTATCATCAGTCAAAACATGCCTAGAGGCAGACTGTGAACAGACCATAAATTGATCACTTGCAAATTATCCCTGAAGCTAAAGAAAATTAAAACAATCCACAATAGCCAAAATATGACCTTGAATGTTGTTGTTGTTGTTGTTGTTGTTAAGTGCAAGTGCTGTTGAGTCGATTCCAACCCATAGTGATCCTCTACAGGGTATCTGAGGCTATAAACCTTTACAGGAGCATAGAGCCTCATCTTTCTCCCATGGAACCACTGGTAGTTTCAAACTGCTGACCTTGAGATTAGCAACCCAATTCGTAACCAATGATCAGGCCTGAATTTAGAGATCATGTAAAGAACAGGCTTGATTCATTAAATACTAATGCCTGAAGATCAGAGGAGTTGTGGCTTAACATCAAGAACACCATACAGAAGAAAGAAAAAGATCATTAGGACAATAAATAAGAATAAAACAAAATGACTATCAGAATATACTTAGAAAGCTGCTCTCCAGCATAAGGATATTAAAACGGGAAGACATGAGAAGATAAACGAGGTAAATAGAAGATTTCAAAGGCCGTCAAAGACAGAGTCAAGTATAATGAAATGTGCAAAAAACCTAGAGTGTGAAAAACATAAGGTAAGCACAAACTCAGTATTTCTCAAGCTGAAAGAACTGAAGACAAAAGCCACATCCTGACTTGGGATACTGAAGGATTTTATGGGCAAACAATTGAAAGATGCCAGAAGCATCAAATGAAGAGGGAACCAGTACACACAGTCACTATACGAAAAGGAATTGATCAAGTTCAACCGTTTCTAAAGGTAGCATATGATCAAGAGCCAATGGTACTAAAGGAAGAAGTTCAAGGTGCACTGAAGGCATTGGCAGAGAATAAGGCTCCACTAAAGGAGCTCTGTAAAACTAATGTTCTCCCTTGTAAACTATCACATAATTCACAATAAAATATTTAAGGGAAAAAAAAAAAAAAAAGAATACAACTTTGTCTCACACCTTTCTTAATTTTAAACCACTCAGTGTAGTGACCCTATATAGGGCTTCCAAAGCTGTAAATCTTTACGGGAGCAGAAACCCCTCTTCTTTCTCCCAAGAAGCAGCTGGTAGTTTTGACCTTGAGGTTATCAGCCTGACTCGTAACCACTATGCTACCAGAGTTTCTATTATTGTTGTTAAGTGCCATGGAGTCAGTTCCAACTCATAGCAAACTTGTACAGGGTTTCTGAGGAACAGCTGGTGAGGCTTGAACCACCAGCCTTGCAGTTCAAACTGACCTTATGGTACAGTGAATTAACCCACCGTGCCACACCAGTTTCTATTTGTTTTTGTTGTTGTTAAGTGCCATCGAGTCATTTCTGACCCATTGCGACCCTATATAGAGTTTCCAAGGAGCAGCTGGTGAAGCTTGAACCGCCAAACTTACAGTTCAAACTGCCCTTGCAGTACAGCGAATTAACCACAGTGCCACACCAATTTCTATACTGGGGGTTATTTCTACAACATGGGCAACATTGGAAACTAAGTTTTCACTATGGGGTATTAAAATGTGGCAACTGGATTTGAGTTACCTGCCATATTTTGAGTCATATTCCTAGTGAATCAGAAAG
>NW_006409145.1:2053-8559 GCF_000296735.1 Chrysochloris asiatica
CATGAAAATCAGAAGACAGCTACCTGGGAAAATTATACATTAATATCACATGCAAATAAAATGTGGCAAAGATAATCCCAAAACAGATGCAACAGTACTTTGCCAGGGAACTGCCAAATGTTCAAATCTCACTAAATGAGGACATGGAATGAGGGATCTAATTCCTGCTGTCAGATAGTTCTTGGATAAAATAATAGAATACCAAAAGCATGTTTGCCCGTGCTTTATTGACTATGCAAAAGTTTTTGTCTGTGTGGATCATGACAAGCTAAGGACAACATTGCGAATAATGGGCAGTCCAGAAAACTTCATTGTTTTCATAAAGAATCTGTACATAGACCTAGAGGCAACTGTTCAAACAAAACACGGGTATACTGAATTATGTAAAATCAGGAAAAGTGTGTGCCACATTGTATTTTTTCACCATACATATTAGTCTGTACGCTGGGCAAATAATCTGAGAAACTGGATTGTATGAAGAAGACCGTGGAATCAAAATGGGAGGAAGACTCATTAACAATCTATAAAATGCAGATAACAGAACCTCGCTTGATGAAATCTAATAGAACTTAAAGTACTAGGTGATGAAGATCACCCACCACAGCTTTCATTATGGGTTACACCTCAATTTAAAGAAGAAACTAGTCCTTACCACTGGACCAATGAAAAACATCATAATTACCGGAGAAAAGTAATTTGTCAGATTTCATTTTGCTTGAATCCACTATCAACATTCATGGAGGAAGCAGCAGTCAAGAAATTAAATGACATAATGCATTAGACAAATCTGTTGCATAAGACCTCTTTAAAGTGTTCAAGAGGAAAGATGTCAGTTTGAGGACTATGGTGCACCACAACAAGGCATATGTTTTCAGTATCCTCATATGCATGTGAATGTTGGACAATGTATAAGGAAGACCATAGAAAAATTGAAGCATTGTGTTATCATGTTGAAGAAGTATGTTAAAAGTACCATTGTCTTCCTGAAGAAAAAATGATGATAGTGTTACTTAAGAATGTGTGCTCAAGAATAAAATAATTGGAGTCCAAATGCGAGCTTGTCTATCAACTAGTTGAGTAATTATGAACAAGTTATTTAATCTATCTCTGTCCAAATTTCATCATTAATAACACTTAACTATTCACAAATATTTATTGAGGCAATGTTCTAAGTATTAGGATACAGCATTGAACAAGTGGGGAAATCAGACAAAACAGTGTATAAACAACATATAGGGAATGCTAGTTAACTGCTATGGAATACAAATGAAGCATGGGGAGTGGTAGATGAGGTTCATTGTAAACAGGCTGGTTCAGGTCAGGCTTATCAGAAATGAGCCAATAGGGAACTAGCTGGGGAAGAACATTTTATAAAGAAAGACTGAAAAACCCCAGGCAGTATTAGTGCTGATGTGTCCAGGGAGACTGAAGAGATCATTGTTTCCAAATCTAAGTGGATATGACAGGCAGACTAATAAGGGATAAGTTCATAAGAAGTGGCAGTAAGACAATGTTGTACCATATGCTTTCATACGACTTTGGGGCTTAACACTTAATATGCTGGAAAGACTACTAAGGTTTTTGAAGTAAAATGATGCTTAGCAGTATCACGTTGACTCCTGAAGTGAGATTAGTTTCAAAGGGAGCACAGGAAGAATCAGTGACAAGCAAAAAGGATGCAGTAATCATTATGACAGAGGGTATGGCTCATAGGCCAAGGTGGTAGCAGAGGCTGTATTGAGAAATAGTCAAGCTCTGAATATACACTCTAGATAGAATCAACATGCTATGGAAATTACTAAATATGAAGTGTGTGATATAAAAAGAAAATTCAGTGATGCTTCCCAAGGTTACAAGGAGCAAATAAAAGAGCAGATTTACATTACCGATACACTTTTGAATATTTCTATTTCCCTCTGCAAGTTGGAGTACTATATATATATATTCATACATACAGGAGTCCTGATGTGGCACTGCAAGATAAACACATGGTTGCAACTTCAGTTTGAACTTCAAGGCCAGCGATTCAATCTTACCAGCTGTTCCTAAGAAGTCCTATACAGGGTTGCTATAAGTTGGAATTGACTCAATGGCACTGTCATTGTTGTTATGTGCCATGGAGTCGGTTCTGACTCAGAGCGACCCTAGACAGGGTTTCCGAGGCTGTAAATCTTTACGGGAGCAGAAAGCCTCATCTTTCTCCCATGGAACAGCTGATAGTTTCGAACTGCTGACATTGCGGTTCATAGCCCAATTCGCAACCACTACACTACCAGAGCTCCTTATACAACAACAAATAAACACATACAATCACACACACAAGTGTGGCTTCAAAAGTTCATGGAATATATGCAATTAGAAGGTAATGTAAATTTACACCAAAATTTTAAAGCTCCATTTATGTGTGTATATTTTAGACATTACAGATATCAACTCAAAAATACTACCTAATATCTGTAGAATTGACATAAAAGACAGAGTTTTAAAACAACTTAAGAAAATAGTAAAACATAATTTTGATTTAAAAGATTCAAATAAATTATTTAACGCTTTTTAATTTGTGAAAATAATTTTGATCTCAAAAGAGAGGTTACATGTCTTTTTGAACAAAGACAATAATTTTGCGCAAATAAAATATAATTTATAAATGAAAACCTTAATTGTATTACCTAAGTGCATATCTCATTTGTTGCTCTGGTTGTTAATTGCTGTCAAGTCGGTTCCAACTCATAGCGACCCTGCATAGGATTCCCAAGGAGCAGCTTGTGGGTTTGAATTGCTGACCTTGTGAATTCCAGTTCAATGTTAATCCTAAAGCACCACATGAGAGGTCCTATAACCTATGTTTTGTTGCTATTGTTAAGTGCCATTGTGTCAGTACCAAATGATAGCAAACCTATGCACAATACAATGAAACATAGCCCGGTCCTGGGCCAACCTCACAATTGTTGCCACACTTCAGCCCATTGATGCTGCTACTTTGCCAGTCCATCCTGCTTGGGGTCTTCCTATTTTTCTTGAAAGAACATAGGGTCGAGACTTCATAGGGTCTCTATGAGTCGGAACCAACTCCATGCACACTACCACCACTTAGCACAGAAACATGGGATTTTCAATTGATTTGCAAATTGATAGCAATGACAAATCACTACATGCAGATTGGTAATCTGGTGAGTTTATAACATTGAGTGCAAGTTTTGCCAACTGAGAGCCCTGATAACAATCATGAAACAAAACACATTTATCTCTAAGGTTTTAAATGGAGTCCTGGGGTGGCACTGTGGGTTAATGGAATGGACTCCAAATTCAGTTTGAGCCTCAGGGTTGGTGGTTCAAGATCATTAGCTGCTGCTTGGGAAACATGCACAGGGTGCTTATGGATCAGAACAGACTGGATGGCATTTAACAACAACAACATAGTGACACAGAGACACTGCTCCAAAAAACAGTGGTTGATGTACAACAATTTACAGAGGTAGCATAGAATCAAAAGCCAATGGTGCCGAAAGAAGAAATCCAAGGTGCAATGAAGGTACAGGCAAAGACCAAGGCTCCAGAACTGGTGGAATACAAATAGAAATCTTTTAACAAGCTGATGCGGCACTGAAGGCAATGACACATCTATGCCAAGAAATTTGGAAGAGAGATACTCAACCAAATTGTTACAAGAGATCCATATTTGTGCTCATTCCATAGAGAGGAAACTCGATGGAATGCAGATATCATCATTAGACAATAGCATTAATATCACAAGCAATTACAATTTAGCTAAAGATAATTCAAAAAGGCTGTATGAGTGAAATGAGAGGGAAATGCTGGAAGTTCAGTTCAGATTCAGACAAGGAAATGAAAGGAGTGATGTAACTGCTGACGTCAGATAGATGCTGCCTGCAATCAGAGAATACAAGAAAGATGTGTTCACCTGTGCTTTATTGGCTATGCAAAGATTTTCTACTGTGTGGATCATAACAAACAATGGACAACATTGAGTAGTATGGGTATTTTGGAACACATCATTGTGCTCCTTTGAAACCTATACACAGACCAACAGGTAGTTGTTGAAATCAACAAGGGAACACTGAGTGTTTTAAAATAAGGGAAGGTGTGTGCCACGGTTGTATTCTTTCACCATACTTTTTCAATCTATATGCTGAGTGAATAATTCAAGAAGCTGGATTATATGAGCAAAACATGCCATCAGGACTGAAGGAGACTCATTAACAACCTGCAATATGCAGATAATACAACCTAGCATGCTGAAAGTGAAGAGGATTCAAAATGCTTACTGATGTAGATCAAAGGCCACAGTCTTCCATATGGGTTGTATGTCATTGTAAAGAAAAGAAAAATCCTCACCGCTGAAAGAAGGAATAACATCCATATAATTGGAGACAAGATTGAAGTTCTCAAAAACTTCATTTTACTCAGGTCAACCATCAAAATCATGGAAGCAGAGTCAAGAAATTAAAAGATGCATTTCATTGGACAAATCTGCTGTTTGAGATCTCTTAAAAGTATTCCTGCACCAAAGATGTCAGTTTGAGGACTAAGGTGTGCCTGACCCAAGCCATTGTATTTTCAATAACCTCATATGCATGTGAAAGTTAGACAATGAATAAGGGAGACCATAAAAAAATTCATGCATTTGAATTATGGTGTTAGAGGAGAATATTGAATGCATCATGGACCCCAAAAGAACAAACTAATCTGTGTAGGAAATAGTATAGCTAGAATATTCCTTAGAAACCATGTTGGACAGACTTTATCTCTCTTACTTCAGACATTTTATTAGGAGGGGCCAGTTCTTGGAAAAGTACATCTTACTTGGTAAAGTGGAGAGTCAGGAGGAAGGGGGAGACGCCAAACAAGATGAGTTGGAACAATGGCAGCAGTAGTGGGCTCAAGCATACCAAAGATTGTGAGGTTAGTGCTGGAGGGGGCAGTGTTTTGTTCTGTTGTGCATAAGGTTGCTCTGAGTTGATAAAGACTTGTTGATTTCTAACAAAAACAACCGACTAAGGAATTAAGTAATATTTTACTGGTATATGGAAGCAGAAAAACAACAGAATATAGAATTTTGTTTACACATGAACTAAATGCAAACACACAAAGGTACTAGTGTAGAAGAATATGAACAAAACTCTAGAATGATTAGGACATTTATTTTGTTTTATTATATACTTTTTTTTTTTTGTCTTTTACAGTGTAACATGTACAATTTTCTATACTGAATTACAGGAATTCTGGTGTAGTTATATAGCATAAAGCACTGGACTACAAAGTTAGTTTGTGTGATAGGGTTGGAGGTTCATAGTCACCAGCCACTCCTGAAACACTGTAGTTGAAGTCACTATGGGTGAGAAATGACTGAACGTGCCTTTCAATAATAATGCAATACTTAATTATATTGAAAAACATATTTCATTATCAGTCCACAAGTGTAAAGGGCTGAGTTTATAATCATCATTATAACATATTTAACTATTTGTGTATCAATTATTTTACCCCAAAATAATTTGCAAAGCACCAGTGCATATTCTTCATAACATAAAAAATTGTGCATTCATAATATTGCAACAAAGTAGAACTTCCAAGTGTTTCCAGGGTTGTGAATCTATAAAGAAGCTGACAGCCACATCATTCTCTCTCAGCACCTTGTTGATTTACGGTTAAGTACTTTAAATTCTGCAGCACCTGGGCTCCTTAATTTTGCAAATATGCATATATTCTAATTGTAATAAGAAATACTTATTAGCACTGCCTTAAAAGGTTTAGTTTTTGTTTTTTTGAAATTTAAACATTACTATAATTCTAGGGGTACCCTAATATGGTTCTGTGGGTTTATGCTCTGAACTACAAAGTCAGTTTGAACCGCAACGCTGGTTAAAACCACAAGGCCCAAGATTTAAATTCATAAACCAGGCCACAGAAACCCTATACAGGATCAGTATGGGTCGACATGAACTTGATGACACTTAACAACAACAAAATAATTCTATGAAGCAGATATTAATACATGTATTTCTCACTTAACAAAACAAACAAACAAACAAACAAAAAATACTGAGTATTACTAAGTTGTTGTTGTTGTTGTTGTTGTTAAGTGCTGTCGAGTCAGTTCCGACCCATAGCGACCCTGTACAGGGTTTCTGAGGGTGTAAATCCTTATGTGAGTAGAAATCCTCATCTTTCTCCCGCGGAGCGGCTGGTAGTTTCGAACCACTGACCTTAAGGTTCGCAGCCCGATTTGCAACCACTACGCGACCAGAACTCCTTACTAGGGTCATATTCGAAAGGTAGCTGACCTAGAATTTAAAACCTGAAATGTCTAATTATAACATAAGGATGCTTAACCACTGTGTTGTCCACCATTTGTCTGACAGTTTGTTGTACTGTGGTGGCTTATGAGTGGCTGTGATTCTGGAACTTTTGCAACCAACATTTATAATTCCAGCAGGTTCACCCATAGTGGATCGGTTTCAGATGAGTTTCCAGATGAAGACAGA
>NW_006409145.1:9160-10033 GCF_000296735.1 Chrysochloris asiatica
ATGGAAAGAGACAATGGAAAAGCTCCATATCATCAGTCAAAACAAGGCCAGAGGCAGATTGTAGAAAAGACCATCAATTACTCTTGTGTAAATTCAAACTGAAACTGAACAAAATTAAAACAAGTCCAAAGAGCCAAAATGTAACCTTGAATATAACACATGTGAATTAAGAAATCCTCTGAAGAACAGATTTGATACATTAAACACTAAAGATCAAAGACTAGAAGAGTTGTTGGATGACATCAAGAACATCATATAGTAAGAAAGTGAAAAGACATCAAGAAGAAAAGAAAGAGGGAAAACGTCAAAATAGACATCAGAAGAGACGCTGATATTGCTCTCCAGGGTAGAGATTCTAAAGCAAATAAAAGAAATGAGAAGGTACAAGAGCTGAAAAGAAAATTTCAAAGATCAGCTCGAGAGTACCAAAGTAAATATTACAACAAAATGTGCAAAGATCTGGAATCAGAAACCAAAAATAAAAACACGCTCAGCATTTCTCAAGCTGGAAGAACTGAAGAAAACATTCAAGCCTTGATTTCCATTATTGAAGGATTCTTTGGGAAAATTATTGAATGATGCAGAAAGCATCAAAAGAAGATGGAAGGAATACACAGAGTCACTGTACCAAAAGGAAATGGTTGATGTTCAACCATATCAAGTGTTAGCATGTGATCAAAAGCTAATGATACTGAAGAAAGAAGTCCAATGTGCATTGAAGGAATTGTCAAAGAACAAGGCACCAGGAACTGATGGAATAAAAATTGAAGTGTTTCAAGACTGTGATGCAGCACAGCAGGCAGTCACTCATCTATGCTAAGTAATTTGAAAGACAACTATCTGGCCAAGTGAATGGAAAATATGTGTATTTGT
>NW_006409145.1:40098-47798 GCF_000296735.1 Chrysochloris asiatica
ACTGAAGAATGGATAAACAAGCTGTGGTACATACACACAATGGAGTACTATGCTACCTTGAAAAATAACAAGGAAGCTACATGCCACTTCCTAACATGGATGAACCTTAAGGACATTATGTTGAGTGAAATTAGTCAGTCACAAAAGGAAAAATACTGCATAGGACCACAACTGTAAAAGACTAAGAAAAAGA
Source organism: Chrysochloris asiatica (assembly GCF_000296735.1). Lineage (NCBI taxonomy): Eukaryota > Metazoa > Chordata > Mammalia > Afrosoricida > Chrysochloridae > Chrysochloris > Chrysochloris asiatica. The sequence goes on from NW_006409145.1 coordinate 40,292, forward strand.
ACCCATACTAAAGGGAGGCGGGGTGCATTCTTTTTGATTGCTGGGATGTTGGGGGTGGGTGAGGGGAGGGAGGGGAATGTAGAGCACAGGGCAGGGATTAAACACAGGGTACTTTGGGTACAGGGGAGGGGAAGAATATATAGCTAGAATGTACTTTAGAAGACATATTTCAGAGGTGTTATCAGGAGGGACCATCCTAGGAGAAGGAAATCATGCTTGATAAAGTGCAAGATCAGTGAAAAAAAAAGAGGAAGACATCCAACAAGATGTATTGGAACAGTGGCAGTAGCAATAGGCTAAAATTAACATCAGATATCAGGAGGGCACTGGATTTGGTAGTGTTTCATTCTGTTGCAACCAACTTTACAGCACCTAAAAACAACAAACATCGAGGCTCAAGAAAAAGAGGAATACCTTCAACAAGACCAATTTACAAAATTGCTGCAGCAATGGTCTCAAATGTTACAACGTTTAATAGAATTGTGTTGTACTCTGTTAAACGTAAGGTGACTATAAGTCAGAAACAACAGAACTATATATATGTGTATGCTTTAAAAAGAAGAAAGTGAATAAAAGTTATAAAAGCTATAGTAACAACCAACTGGTGTTCTTTAATTAAGACACTATTTTCCCTGTATTTCCTTTCTTTATTTTCTCATACTGGAGTGTGAATACAGTGGTATATGAACCCCCTTAAAATAGCCAAAGGTAGAATGTATATCAGGAGTTAGCAAAGCAACAAAATGGATCAAGTGTAGATCATTGTATTACCTCATATACAAATTGTTATTGACATTGTCAGGTGCCACTGAGTTAGTTCTGACTCTTTAACGACCCTATGCATTATATTGGACAATGATCTCCTGCGATTTGTGAGATTTTCGGTGGTAGCGTAGTGGTTACGAATCGGGCTGTGAACCGCAAGGTCAGCAGTTCGAAATTACCAGCGGTTCTGCGGGAGAAAGATGAGGCGCTCTGCTCCCGTAAAGATTTACAGCCTTGGAAACCCTGTGCAGGGTCGCTATGAGTCGGAACCGACTCCACGGCACATCACAACAACAACAAGCCTTCAGAAAGTAGTCTGTCTCTCCTTCTTCCTTTACGAAGACTTTACAAAGTCTGTCTTCATTTGGAAGCTCTGCAGAAATGTGTCCACCATGGGTGACCCTCCTGGTATTTAAAATACTGGTGTCATACATTCCTGCATAACAACAACATGCAAACCACCACAGTATGACAAATTGATAGACGTGTGGTGGACATGAGCTAGACTCACCCACAAACCTAGTCTACTACACTGTACAGTTCTGTGCTAGGCATATACCTTTCTCTTCACTGAGTAAGTTGGATACTTCAATCCTTTGCTGTCAGATAGCCTACACTTTGACTAATACAGATTCTTTCTCCAGAACCATAATATCATCTAGCAAATTGCATTTTCCTATAGTATGTTGTTTTTGAAAATGTATGGAAAATATTTGTAATTTGTATGTTTGATGAAATTATCTAGTCTTGACAAAACCATACTGTCTTTTATCAGCAGATGTAAACTTTGCCAGCAATAAACAGCTTTCAGTTGACTCCTGATATTTTTGTGTTTTTTACATGTAATAAAGTAATGAACTTCATTTCTTCATCACTGAAATTTGTAGTGCAATGATTGTATAGAAAACAGTCAGATGATAGAGTGTTAGTTAACAATGAATGCTTTGGAATAAAATGGTTGGTGTTCTAGTGGTGAGCTAGCCAATTAACTAGTTGAATAATTATGTACAACTTATTTAATCTGTCTGTGCCAAATTTTCATCATTAATAACACTTAGGTATTCACAAACATTTATTGAAGCATCGTTATAAGTGTTAGAGTACAGCATCAAACACCTGAAGTGGGGGAAAACAGACAAAACAATTTATAAACAATGTATAGGAAATGCTAGTTAACTGCTATGGAAAACAAATGAAGCATGGGGAGTGGTAGATGAGGTTCATTGTAAACAGGCTGGTCCAGGACAGGCTTATCAGAAATGAGCACTGCAGGTAGATGGGGAAGAGTGTCTCAGGAAGAGGGACTGAAAAGCCCAGGCAGTATCAGAGCTGACTTGTCCAGTCAGAGTGAAGAGATCACTGTGTCCAAAACAAAGTCGGTATGGTAGGCAGATGAATAAGGGATGTGTTCGTAGGAAGTGGCAGGAAGATAATGTTTTTCCATTTGCTTTTTTTAAGACTTTTGGTCTTTATACTTAGATGTTCTAGGAAGACTTCCAAGGTTTATGAAGTAAAATGAAAATTAGCAGTATCATTCTGACTCCTACAGTGAGATTAGTTTCAAAAGGATCACAGAAAGAAACAGTGATAAGCAAAAAGGAAGCAGTAATAATTAAGACAGAAGGAATGGTTCTTAGGCTAGGGTGATGGCTGAGGCTGTATAGAGAAATAGTCAAACTCTGAATGCACACTAGAGGTAGAATCAACATTATATGGGAATGACTAAATATGAAGTGCATGATATAAAAATAAAATTCCATGATTCTTCTTAAGGTTACAAGGAGCAAAAAGAAGAGTGTTTTTCATTACCTATAACTCTTTTGAATATTTCTATTTCCCATCTGCAAGTTCGAGTGTTTTTTATATATACAAATATATATAAATATTATATATATATATTTATATATAAAAATACATATATAAATATATATATTTTATATACATAAATATATATAAAAACACTTGAACTTGCAGATGGGAAATAGCAATAGTCAGAAGTATATATATTCATACATAAAAGAGTCCTGATGTGGTGCTGCAGAATAACCACTTGACGGCAAGATAGATTTGAACCGCAAGGTCAGTGATTCAAATTTACCAGCTGTTCATACAAACTCCTACACAGGGTTGCTATGTCAGTGGTACTTTGCAACAACAAATACACACATACAATCACATACACATGAGACGGTTTCAAAATTTCATGGAATACGAGCAATTAGAAGTTAATGGAATTTTACACCAAATATTTGAAGTTCCCTTTATGTGTGTATATTTCAGACATTACCAACATCAACTGAAAAATACTACATTTATATCTGTAGTAGTGACATACAGGGCTGAGTTTAAAACAAAGTAAGAAAATAGTAAAACATATTTTTATTTAAATATTCAAATAAATTATTCAGTACTTCGAAATTTGTGGAAAAAATTTTTATCCCAAAACAGATGATGCATTTTTTTTAACAAATACAATAATTTTGCATAAATAACAAAAATAGTTTATAAATGAAAACCTTAATTATATTACCTAAATGCACATCATATTTGCTGTTGTTCTTGTTAATTGCTGTCGAGTCGGATCCAACCCTGCATAGGATTTCCAAGGAGCACCAGGTGGATTTGAACTTCTGAACTTGTGATTCACAGTCCAGTTCTGATCCTACAGCACCACAACAGAAGTCCTATAAATATATATAGTAACCACTAAAAATATTTAAAAATCTAATACATGGGAAAATATCTTAACCTATGAATAGTAGATAATATTAAAACTATAATACTTAAATATGTAATAGAAATTTTAAAAGAAATAAAGTATTTATCAATATGTTATTATTGTTGTTAGGTGCCATCGAGTCAGTACCAACTCATAGCGACCCCATGCACAGTAGAACGAAATACTGCCTGATCCTGGGCCAACCTCACTATTTCAATATAGTGAACAAAAACTTATGGGATGCTCTTGTCCTGAATTCATCATCAACTCTTAGCTTTGACTTACTGACAATTTGAAAACAAGTGAGTGAGCATTTAAATTGTTGCTTTATTATTAAAGAACTTAAAGCTTCTGGTGTGGCACTGTAGGATCAGCACTGGACTATGTACCACAAGGTAAGCAGTTCAAACCTACCAGATGATCCTTGGAAACCATATACAGGGTCCCTTTGAGTCAGAATTAAATTGACAGCACTTAACAAAATGCAACAAAGAACCTATATTATTCAGGAGGAAGAAAATGAGTTTGTGAAATAAAAAGTAGTCCAATTTACTGAGACTTGTTACATATCACAAGGAGTTCTCGTAGCATAGTGGTTCTGAGTCAGACTGCTAACCTTAAGGTCAGCAGTTAGGAACTACCAGCTGTTCTTCAGGAGAAAGATGAGGTTTATGCTCCCATAACAATTTACAGCCTCAGTAATCCTATACAGGTTTGCTATGAATCTGAACCGACTCCACAGCACACCAGCATCATTACCACCACATATCTCAGAAAAATAGGATTTTCAATTGCTTTGCAAACTGACAGCAATGATAAATCACTACATGCAGATTGGTAACTTGGTGAATTTACAACATTCTGGGTGCAAAGTTCTGCAAACTAAGAACTATGATCACACTTATGAGACAACATGTCATTTATTTCAAAGATTTTGCATGAAGTCCTGGTGTGGCGCTGTCGGTTAACGGACTGGATTCAGAAGAGGTTTGAAATGCAAGGTTGGCAGTTCAAGCTCATTAACTGCACCTGGGAAACACTATACACTTAACAATCACAAAAATATAGTTACACAGTCACTGCTCCAAAAGGAAATGGTTGATATTCAACCATTTAAAGAGGTAGCATATAATCCAGAGCCAATGGTGCTGAAAGAAGAAATCCACGATGCAATGAAGGCACAGGCAAAGACCAAGGTCCTCGGATAGTTGGAATACCAATTGAAATATTTTAACAAATGGATGCGACACTGGAGGCACTCACTCATCTACGCCAAGAATTTTGGAAGACTACTACCTGGCCAAATCATTATAAGAGATCCATATTTGTCCCCATTGCAAAGAGAGGGGATCTGATGGAATGCAGAAATATTTAGACAATAGCATTAATAACACAAGCCATTGAAGTTTGCTAAAGATATCCAAAAATTGTTGTATCAGTACATTGACAGGGAGATGCTAGACATGAAAGTTGAATTCAGATGAGGACACGGCACCAGAGATATAACTGCTGACACGAGATGGATGTTGATTGAAATCGGAGAATGCCAGAAAGATGTGTTTACCTGTGCTTTATTGACTTGCAAAGGTTTTCTGTGTGTGTATCATGACCAACAATGGACATTTGGAAGTATGAATATTTTGGAAAACGTAATTGTGCTCCTGAGCAACCTGTAGACAGACCAAGAGGCAGTTGTTGGAACAGAACAAGAAACTACTGAATGGTTTAAAATTAGGAAAAGTGTTTGTTAGAGTTGCATTCTTTTACCATACTTTTTCAATCTATATGCTGACCAAATCATCCGAGAAGCTTGATTATAAAGAAAAACATGGCATCAGGATTGCAGAAGACTCTTAAACAACCTGCAATATGCAGATGATACAGCCTTGTTTGCTCAAAGTGAAGAGGATTCAAAATGCTTACTGATGAAGATCAAAGGCCACAGCCATCCATATGGGTTGTAAAGAAAAGAAAAATCCTCATGATTGAACCAATAAGTAGCATCCATAGAAGTGAAGAAAAGACTGAAGTTCTTAAAGAATTCATTTTGCTCAGGTCAACCATCAACACTCATGGAAGCAGAATCAAGAAATCAAAAGATGCATTTCTTTTGGCAAATCTGCTGCACAAGACCTCTTTAAAGTGTTAAAAATCAAAGATGTCAGTTTGAGGACTAAGAATAACCTGACCCAAGACATGGTATTATTAATAACCTCATATGCATGTGAAAGTTGATTAATGAACTGATGCATTTGAGTTATAGTGTTGGAGAAGAATATTCAAAGTACCATGGGTCACCTAAAGCACAAAGAAATCTGTGTTGGAAGTAATACAGCTAGAATGGTCCTTAGAAACCAGGATTGGTTGACTACATCTCTCTTACTTCAGACATCTTATTATGAGGGACCAGTCCCTGGAGGAGGACACCTTACTTGGTAAAGTGGAGCATCAGGAATAAGGGGAAGACCCCCACTGAGATGGATTAGACCAGCGACAGCAACAGTGGGCTCAAGGGTAGCAAGGATTAGGAGGATGGCGCTGAACTGGGCAGTGTTTCCATCTGTTGTACATACGGTTGCTGTGAGTTGATAAGACTCGATGGTTCTCACAGCAATCAACTAAGAAATTAATATTATATTGGTATGTGGAAACACCAAAGCAACAGAATATAGAATTTTTGTTTACAAATGAAATAAATGCAAACACTCAAAGGTACTAATTCAGAACAACATGAACAAAATTCTAAAATGATTAGGACATTTCTATATTATTATTATTATGTACATCATAATTTTTCACAGTTTTCTACAGTATAACATGTACAATTTTTTAAACTTAATTACAGAAATCTTAGTACGGCTATGTAGGATAAAGCACTGGACTACAAGGTCAGTTTGAACCACAAGGTTGGTTGTTCAAACTCACCAGCAGCTCCTCAGATACCCTAAATGGTGTCACAATGGGTGAGGACTGACTGAATGGCACTTCACAATTACAATACTTAAATTTATTGTAAAACATACATCATTATAAGTCTACAAAAGTAAAGGTCTGAGTTTATAATTATCATTATTTTTTTTTTAACTTTTGTGTGTCATTTATTTTACCTAAAAATACTTTTCAAAACACCAATATATATTCTTCATAACAAAGAAAATTGTGCATTAGAAATATTGCAATAAAATAGAACTTCCATGTGTTTCCAAGGCTGTGAATCTATAAAGAAGCAGACTGCTACATATTTCTCTCTCAGCTTCTGATTGGTTCACAGCTGAGTGCTGTAAGTGCTGCACCCCTGGGCTCCTTGTTGTTGTTGTTAAGTGCTGTAGAGTTGGTTCCAACCCATATCAACCTTGTATAGGGTTTCTGAGGAGTAGCTGGTGAGCTTGAACTCCTGATCTTGCAGTTCAAATAGCTTGCAGTCTGGAGCATTAACCCACAATGCCACACCCGGACTCCTTAAGTTTGTAAATATACACATATTCTAATGGTAATGAGGAGCATTTATCAGCACAGCCTTAATAGCTTTGCTTTTTATTTTTTTGAGATTTAACCCTTACTATTATTCTAGGGTTATAGACCCTATATCAGGCTGCTAACCTCAAGGTTAAAATGAAATAAGGTATTTTACTCAATATAGTGAACAAAAATTTATGGGATGCTCTTGTCCTGAATTCATTACCAAGTCTTAGCTTTGACTTAGTGACAATTTTAAAACAAGTGAGTGAGCATTTAAATTGATGCTTTATTACTATAGAACTTAGAGCATCTTGATGTTAGCAGTTTGTTCCGTGGGAGAAAGATGAGGGTTTCTGCTGCTGTAAAGGTTTGCAGCCACAGAAACCCTATGCAGGGTCATTATGAGTCAGAACCAACTACATGGTACTTAACAACAACAACAACATAATTCTAGGGGGAGTACTGGTGTGGAGCTGTGGGTTAATGCTCTGGGCTGCAAAGGTGGTTTGAACCACAATGTCGGTGGTTCAAACTTACTAGCTATTTCTCTGAGACCCTATACTC
>NW_006409145.1:50509-52503 GCF_000296735.1 Chrysochloris asiatica
AGTTCAAACGGCTTTGCAGTCTGGCTCATTAACCCAGAACTCCACACCAGGATTCCAAATTTCTATTTACTATCTAGATCCATGGAGTCCTGGTATGGCACCAGGGGTTAATACGCAGACTGCAAAGTTGGTTTGTACTGCAAGGTGGGCAGTTCAAGTGCACCTGCAGCTCTTGAAAACCCTATACAGGATTGCTGTGAGTTGACGCCTATTGGACAGCACATAAAAACAACAATCTAGATAGATAGAATCCTGATGTGGCTCTGCAGGATAATCTGAGAGATTGCCAAATCAGTTAGAACCACAAGGTCTGTATCTCAAACCCTCCAATGGCTGCTTGGAAACCCTACAGAGGGTAGCTATGAGTTGGAACTGACCCGACAGCTCTAACAGAAACAGCATCTCTATATATACATATATGGACATTCATACACAGTTCTGGTGTGGAGCTACAAGACAGGCAGTGTACTGCTAATGACAAAGTTGGCAGTTCAAACCCACCAGCACCTTCTACTCACCAGCTTCTCTTAGAAACCATATACAGAGTGACTGTGAATCAAAACCTACTGGAAAGCACTTATCAACATCAACAAGTTAAGTATCGATGCTAAGGTATCAAAACAGCAATTTTGTGTAGATTCTGAGTCAGTTAGCTATCTAGTGCTTATCCTACAGTTTTGGTTCCAGTGTTGCACTAACCAAAAAGTCAGCTGTTCAAACATCTTTTGTGTCTCAGAAACCCTATACAGATTGCTGTGAGTAGGAACCAACTAGACAGCACTCCACAACATCATTAACTCTATTTATATATAAATAGTGATATATATAAATTGTCTCCATTTTATCTGATATGGCCTAAACCAAATAAAAACTGTTGCTAGCAAGATGGCTCTGACTCATACCTACTCTTTAGAACACAGTATAACTGCCTCAAAGTGTCTCCAAGGCTGTCATCTTTTATAAACCAACTGCCCAATCTTCTCCAGTACACCATCTGGTGAGCTCAGGCTGCTGACCTTCTGGTTAACAGTGAGCACTTAACTTAGCCTCCAGGGTCCTTTAAGCAGACCTAAAACTCTCAAATTTTAAGTATAATACTTACCAGAGCCAAAGGTGTTGGAAATTTTTTCCTCGTTTATTGCTTGTGTAAAATATTGTCACTAGAAAGTGTTTAGTCCAAATAAAATCTTAATAAACTATTTAAGAGATGACAATTTGTGTCATATGATAATATTTTCTTTTCAGAACCTTTAGGTTTACATTTTCCTGTGTGCATTTTTTTCCTGAGATAAAATTAACTTATCTCCAAATTTTGTCCAGTTCCTACTCAGACGTAAGATTCTCATATAAATTATATGTCTAATAAATATTGGAGAGCTATTATGAACATGAGCAGAGCAGAGACTATCCCTTGTCTATTAATCTAAGAATTTCAGGACACTTCATATACAGGTGATTTAAATGATGCAATGTTTGATCATCCTGGAGGACTAATTTCCAAGGTAGATTGCTTGGCACATTTCCAAGGATGAAAGCTCAAGTACTAAGGCATTCATGTTAGACTTTTAACAGACAGTTGTCTACTCCGTTAAAAGTGATATGAATAGGAGAATGATGATTGCACAGTCTTTCGCTCAGTTGTGCATAAGGTCACTTTGAGTGAGAACTGACTCATCAGGATCTAACAATAACAAGTACAACAGCGCACTTTTTATTCAAGAATTTTTTCATATTGATTTGTTTAAAAGTTTAAAAAGCAAGTGATTTTTTCATTCAACAGTCCATATACATATTGTTTTGTGACACTGATTGCATTTCTCACAATGTAACAAATCTCTTCTTGCTTCCTCCTCATATTTATGTTTTCCATTCTTATCTTTCCTATCTAATTCTGTATTCTGACCTCTATCCCTGGGCAAAGGCTGCCCTATTGATGACCTATGTTTGATTGTTCTAAGGAGAATGTACCTCCCTGATGTTGTGCATCTTACTGG
>NW_006409145.1:52947-59410 GCF_000296735.1 Chrysochloris asiatica
TTTTTTTTTTTTTTTTTTTTTACCATTTTAAAGATGTCTTTTGCAGGAGTTTGGTCCAGTGGATTAATCTAATCTGAAAAAAAGTCAAGAAAAAAGATTTTTAAATGTAGAGATTGAAAAAGAAGTAAAATAATTTTATTCCTGATTCCAGAATCCACATAAAAATGAAATAGGAGCAATGAAAGAAACAGATATATGGACAACCATTTTTGATGATGATCAATAACTACAATCTTTGGTATGGATTGTATCTCAATATAAAGAAAACAAAAATCCTCATCACTGGACCAATAAACAACATTCATATCAATGGAAAAAAGATTGAAATTCTCAAAGGCTTTATTTTGCTTGCTTTAACTATAAATACTCATGGAAGCAAAGGTCAAGAAATCAAAGGACACTTGGCATTATCTATTGCAAAACTCCTTTTTAAAGTGTCGAAGAGCAAAGATTTCAGTTTGAGGACTAAGGTGCACCTGATCCAAGTCATGGTATTTTCTATAACCTCATATGTATGTGAAAGTAGGCCAGTGGTTAAGAAAGACATTCGAACAATTGATGCATTTGAGTCACAGTGTTGGAGGAGACTATTGTAAGTACCATGGACTGCCAAAAGAAGAAACAGATCAGTGTTGGAAGAAGCAAATCAGAAAGCTGATTGGAAGACAGAATGGTCAGACGTCATCTCTCATACTTTGGACTTATTAAATGATGACTATTTATGGAGCGAACCAGATGAAATATACAGAAATCAATGAGAATACATCAAAGGAAAGAGATGGTAAAATTTCTCTATATTATCAGCCAAAACAAGACCAGGATCAGACTGTAAAATAGACAATCAATTGCTTATAGGCAAGTTCAGGTGGAAGATAAGAAAATGAAAACAAGTAGATGAAAGGCAAAATAGGACCTTGAACATATACCACCTGCATTCAGAGATCCTCTAAACCGATAGGCTGTGTTAGATACTAATGACAGAAGACAAGAAGTGTTATGGGATGACATCAGGAATATCATACACATAAAGAACAAAAGATCATTAAGAGGAAAAGAAAGAAGGAAAAGATCTTGATCCATGCCTGAAGAAACTCTGATATTTCTCCCCAACATAGAGATATTAAAGCAAATGAAGGACATAAAAGTGCTGAACAGAATATTTTAAATGGCATCTTAAGAAGACAGTCTTGGTGATAAAAGCAATGCTGGAGATCACATGATAGAAACATTTTAAGTCTAATAACACTCATTTCAAATACATTTTCTAAACAATATAAAATACATTACACATGAACCTAATCAAATTGGCTATATCTGTGAGATGAGTCCATGGTAAAGCTCAATATCATTAGACAAAACAAGCCTACAGGAAGTTTATGTAACAGACCCTAAATTGCCCACTTGCAAATTCAGCCTTGAGCTAAAGAAAATTAAAACAAATTCACAAGAGCCAAAATTTGACCTTGAATGTATCTGGCCTGAATTTAGAGATCATAATAAGAACAAGCTAGATTCATTAAACACTAATGACTGAAGATCAGAGGAGTTGTGGATTAACATCAAGAACACCATACAGAAGAAAGAAAAAGATTACTAAGACAAGTGTTGAGGACCGCAAGTACTGAGATGCTGAGGACTGGTGTCATGGACAAAAACCCAACACGATGGCCACTCTCAGGCTTGATAGCCAGGGACCCTGAGGGCCCAAGGAAGTAACCTCCGGACGTCCCGGGTTCATTGGCTTTTACGGACTCACTGTTGGGCTAGCTCTGTATAATTTTCTTTAGTCCTATCACTCATTCTATGATTCAAACTCCAGTAATTGTAGCTTCTGAGAAAATGGTTTCTTATGTGCCTCTTTTAATGTCTCCACTGTGTTGGCAGTGCTTAAGGTTCTGGGAACAAAATCTCCCTGAGCAACAAACTCTGGCCACCTGGCAAGCATGGCAAAACTGTTCTTTATCAGATTATTCAGTTATGTTTGATATTAACTTAATACATGAGCCCTTGATACACATGGACAAATATTAAAACAAAAACCTCTCCTAAAGCCAAGGCTATAAAAAGTTACTAAGGCAAGTTTGCTGGGAGAAAATTCCCCTAAGGAATTCACTCAAAGTAGATTGGCGACTTCCGGGGTATTGTTCAAGAAATAATAGCAACAGCCTTCTCAAATCCTCCCCAGGTACAGACCATTAACCTAGGAGTCCTCCTTCCTCCTGAAAGCCTTGACCAGGTAGCTGAAACAGCTGGACTCTTTTCAGACCTTTTGAATCCTTTTCTCACTAAAGATTAGGTGCTATAGGTATGTTAATTAGCTTTGAGAAACCTCAAGTTGCTGCCTTGGAATTCGAACCTAAAAAGTACTATATAACAATTTGCTTGAATTTCTAGAAAATTAAGGATGTTAGATTATCAAGACAATTTGTGATGTATGTTTTAGAATTTGTTCCTGTAAATCATTGTGTCCTGTTTTGAACAATTAATCACATTTCACTTCTGTACCCTGTCTTAATAATCCCCACCTTCCTTTGTGTAAAGCTCCTCCCTGAAATAAAAAGGAGGCACAGACTGAAGCCTGCATGCATTTTGGCTTGCAGGGCATGTATTACGGGCAGGCATTACAGTTGGCAAGGTGTGCGTACTGCCTGCATAGCCATGATGTTTACAATGCAGGATCTGTCTGCTGTCGGTGCATCCACTCTGGTCTCAGGGTGTTTTGTGTTTTCTCTCATTGCGTCTTTGTGTGTATTCTTTATCTGTCTCTGTTGCCACCAGATCTCCCAACTTCGTGAACCAAACCCCCCAATCGAGGCCGGTTCTCGACAGACAATAAATAAGAATAAAACAAAATGAATATCAGAATAGACTTAGAAACTGGTCTTCAGCATAGAGGTATTAAAACTGAAAGACATGAGGAGATAAAAGAGGTAAATAGATGATTTCAAAGGGCAGTCAAAAACAAAGGCAAGTATAATGAAATGTGCAAAAATTTAGAGTGTGAAAAACATAAGGTAAGCACACACGCAACATTTCTCAAGCTAAAAGAACTGAAGAGAAAATACAAGTCCTGACTTGCTATACTGAAGGATTTTATGGGCAAACTACTGAATGATGCAAGAAGCATCAAATGAACAGGGAACGAATACAAAGAGTCATGATATGAAAAGGAATCGGTCAAGTTCAACCATTTCTAAAGGTAGCATATGATCAAGAACCAATGGACTAAAGGAAGAAGTTCAAGGTGCACTGAAGGCATTGGCAGAGAATAAGGCTCCACTAATTAATGTAATGCAAATTGAGCTCTTTCAACAAATTGATGCAGCACTGGAGGCACTCACTCATCCATGCCAAGGAAATCGGAAGACAGCTACCTGGGCAAATACCATTAATATCACATACAAGTACAATTTTTCTAAAGATAATTCAAAAACAGTTGCAACAATACACTAATAGGGAACTGCCAAAAGTTCAAACCTCACTTAATTAGGACATGGAATGAGATATATAATTCAGTGACAGATGAAGTACAACCAGAATACTCCTTGCTATTGTTGTTGTTAAGTGCTGTCAAGTCAGTTCCAACCCATAATGACCCTGTATATGGTTTCTGAGGAGCAGCTATTGGGTTTGAACTGCAGACCTTAAGCTTCAAACAAATCTTTCAGTCAAGTACATTATCCTTCAATTCCACATCAGGACTCTCCTTAGAAGTCAAGACTATGAGACTTTGTCTATAATACTTCTGACATGTTATCAGGAAGAACCTGTCCTGATAAAGGTCTTGGTAAAGTGAAGGGTTGCCGAAAGCAAAGACCTGCAATGAGATTGAAATTCACAATAAAACAAGCAAATTTTTCTTAGAAGAAATTTAGCTCCTTAGAATCCATATTTCAGACATGTTATCAGGAGAGATTTGTTGTTTTTGTTAAGAGCCATCGAGTTGGTTCAGACCTAAAGCGACCCTGAACAGGGTTTCTGAGGTTGTAAATCTTTACAGGAGCAGAAAGCCTCATCTTTCTCCAGTGGAGTAGCTGGTAGTTTCGAACTGTTGACTTTGCAGTTCGCAGCCTGATATGTAACCATGATGCTACCAGGAGGGATAGGTCCTTGGAAAAGGACATCATGCTTGATAAAGTGCAGGGTCAATGAAAAAAGAGGAAGACGTCACACAAGATGTATTGGCACAATGACAGTAGCAAATGGTTAAAATTAACACCAGGTATCAGGATGGCACTGAGTCCTGGTGTCGTGATGTGGGTTAATGTGCCGGACTGCAAAGTTGTTTGAGCTGCAAGGTCAGCAGTTCAAGCTCATCAGCTGCTCCTTGGAAACCATACACAGGGTTGCTATAGGTCTAAACTGACTCAACAGCGCATAACAATACCAACATCAAGATGGGACTGGATTTGGTAGTGTTTCATCCTGTTGTACATAGTTGCTACGAGTTGCAACCAACTTCACAGCACCTAACAACAACAATTGTAGAGATTCAAGTATAAGAGGAAGACTTTCAACAAGACTGATTTACCAAATTGTTGCAAACTTGGACTCAAATGTAACAATGGTTATGAAGATTGTGTTGAGATCTGTTATGATAATGTGACTATAAGTCAGAACCAACAGGCCTACAACATACATATGCTTTAAACAGAAGAAAGTGAATAAAAGTTATATGAGCAACGAATGGGTGTTCTTTAATTAAGGTCGTTTTTTCTTTTATTTTCATGCTTTATTTTCCCAGACTGTAGTATGGACATAGTGGCAGATGAACACTTGTAAAACATCCAAAGGTAGAATATATTTTGGGAATTAGCAGAGTAACAAAATGGACAAAGGGTAGGTCCTCATAAACAAGTTTTTGTTGACGTTGACAGGTGCCCTTGAGTTGTTTCTGACACTTAGTGACCCTATGCACTGCATGTCACAATGTTCTGCTGCGTCTCATGAGATTTCAGTGGCTAAATCTTCAGAAGTAGTCCGTCTCTCCTTCTTCCTAGTCTGTCTTAATTTGGAAGCTCAGCAGAAATCTGTCCACTATGGGTGACCCTTCTGGTATTTAAAATATTGGAGTCATACTTTTCAGCTTAACACCAGCATGGGAAACACCACAGTATGACAAGTTGACAGACATGTGGTGGACATGTGCTAGAGTCTCCCACAAACCTAATCTACTACACTCTGTACAGTTCTATGCAAGGTTTATACCTTTCTCCACACTGAGAAAGTCTGGATTTTCCATATTTTGCTGTCAGATAGCCTACTTTATGACTAATGTATATTCTTCCCTCAGAACTATCATTTCATTGAACACAATGTGTTTTTCTGCATAACGCTGTTTGTGAAAATGGAGGAAAATGTTTGTATTAGCATATTTGTTAGAATTCATCTAGTCTTGCCAAAACCATACTGTCTTCTATCAATAGATATAAACTATGCTAGCAATATACAGCTTTTAGTGACCCATGATATTTTTGTTTTTTTATATGTAATAAAGTAATGAACTTTCTTTCTTCATCTCTCAAAGTTGTAGTACACTGTGAATGTATAGAAAAAAATCAGATGATAGAGTGTTACTTAAGAATGTGTGATCAAGAATAAGATAATTGGAGTTCAAATGTAAGCTATTCTATCAACTAGATGAAAATTATGAACAAGTTATTCACTTTGTCTGTGTCCAATTTTCATCATTAATAACACTTAACTATTCACAAATATTTATTGAGGCACTGTTCTAAGTATTAGAGTACAGCATCGAACACCAACAAGTGGGGGAAAACAGACAAAACAGTGTATGAACAACATACAGGGTATGCTAGTTAACTGCTATGGAAGACAAATGAAGCATGCGTAGTGGTAGATAAGGTTCATTGTAAACAGGATGGTCCAGGACAGGTTTATCAGAAATGAGCCATGCAGTTAGCTAGGGAAGAACATTTCAGGAAGAAGGGCTGAAAAGCCCGAGGCAGGATCAGAGCTGATATGTCCAGGGAGAATGAAGAGATCATTGTGTCCAAATCAATATAGATGTGACAGGCAGACTAATAAGGGATAAGTTCATAAGAAGTGGCAGACAATGTTGTACCATATGCTTTCATAGGACTTTTGGGTTTACATTTAATGTGCTGGAAAGACTCCCAAGTTTTTGAAGTAAAATGATACTTATCAGTATCGCTCTGGCTCCTGAAGTGAGATTAGTTTCAAGGGAGCACAGGAAGAAACAGTGACAAGAAAAGAGGATGCAGTAATCATTAACACAAAGGGAATGGATCATAGGCCAGGGTGGTAGCAGATAAATAGCCAAACTCTGGGAATGATTAAATATGAAGTGTGTGATATAAAAAGAAAATTCAATGATGCTTCTCAAGTATGTTGTTGTCAGGTGCCATCAAGTCGGAACTGACCCATAGCGACCCCATGCACAGCAGAATGAAACAATGTCCGATCCTGGGACAACCTCACT
>NW_006409145.1:63435-73537 GCF_000296735.1 Chrysochloris asiatica
ACCATGGGTGACCCTGCTGGTTATTTAAAACACCGGTGGCATAGCCCTCAGAATCACAGCAACTCAAACCACCACAGCACGACAGACAGACGAGGAAATAGTAGAGTCATTTTTCTTTACCAATTATGCTTTTGAATATTTCCCTCTGCAAGTTGGAGTCATATATATATTCATACATACAAGAGCCCTGATGTGGTGCTTCAGGATATGCACATGATTACAAGTTCAGTTTGAACTACAAGGCAAGTGATTCATCTTACCAGCTGTTCCTAAGAAGTCCTATATAGGGTTGCTATGAGTTGGAGTTGACTCAATGGCACTATACTACAATAAATAAACACACACAATCACACATACAACAGAGGCTTCAAAAGTTCATGGAATATGTGCAATTAGAAGGTAATGGAATTTTATTCCAAAATTTTGAAGATCCCTTTATTTGTGTATATTTCAGATATTACAGATACCAATTCAAAAATGCTGCCTAATATCTGTAGTATTGACATATAAGGCAGAGTTTTATAACAACTTAAGAAAATAGTAAAACATAATTTTGATTTAAAAGATTCAAATACATTATTTAATACCTTTAAATCTGTGAAAATAATTTTAATCCCAAAACTGAGGTTACATGTCTTTTTGAACAAAGATAATAATTTTGCTCAAATAAAAAATATGATATATAAATGAAAACCTTGATTATATTACCTAATTGCATATATCATTTGTTGTTGTTGTTAATTATTGTAGAGTTGATTCTAACACATAGCAACCCTGCATAGGATTCCCAAGGAGCAGCTGATCGGTTTGAACTGCTGACCTTGTGGTTTCCAGTCCAGTGTTGATCCTACAGCACCACATCACAAATCCTATAACATATGTTTGTTGTTGTTTTTAGATGCCATCGAGTCGGTACCAACTCATACCAACCCTATGCACAACAGAACGAAACACTGCCTGGTCCTGGGCCAACCTCACAATTGTTGCCACACTTGAGTGCACTGATGCTGCCACTTTCCGATCCATCTTTCTGGGGGCCTTTCACTTTTTCTCTGACCCTCCACCTTACCAAACATGCTATCCTTATCCATCAACTGGTCCTTCCTGACTTTATGTCCAAAGTATGAGAGACAAAGTCTGTCCATCCTGGCCTCCAAGGAACATTCTGGCTGCACTTCCAACATAGATTGTTTGTTCTTTTGGCAGCCCATGGCACTTTCAATATTCTCTTCCAACACCATAACTCAAATGCATCAATTATTCTATAGTCTTTGTTATTTATTGTTATTTATTGTTCAGCTTTTGCATGCATATGGCTTGAGTCAGGTACACCTTAGTCCTCAAGCTGACATCTTTGCTCTTCAACACTTTAAAAAGTTCTTCTTCAGCAGATTTGCCTAATGCAATATGTCATTTGATTGCTTGTAGTAACCATTAAAAATATTTAAGAATCCAATACTTGGAAAAAAATGTCTTAAATAATCTCTGAATAGCAGATAAAATTAAAACTATAATACTTAAATATGTATGAGAAATTTAAAAGTGAAATAAGATACTTCATAATCTACTGAACCAAAATTTATGGTATGATGTAGTCCTGAATTTGTTATCAACTCTTAACTTTGCTCTATTGAGATTTTTAGGAGCTCTGGTAGCATAGTGGTTATGAATCGGGCTGTGAACCGCACGCACGGTCAGCAGTTTGAAACTATCAGCTGCTCCGCGGGAGAAAGATGAGGCTTTCTGCTCCCATAAAGATTTATAGACTTGGAAACCCTGTTCAGGGTCGCTATGGGTCAGAACCGACTCGATGGCACTTAACAACAACAACAACAATTGAGATTTTTAAAACAAGTGAGTGAGCATTTAAACTGATGCTTAATTTTTAAAGAACTTAGAGTTTCTGGTTTGGCACTGTAGGATCAGCACTGGACTGTGTACCATAAGGTCAGCATTTCAAACCCACCAGATGATCCTTTGAAACCCTATACAGAGTCGCTATAAATCGAAACTAGATTGATAGCACTTAACAATAAACAACAAACAGCCTATAGAATACAGAGTGAAGAAAATGAGTGTTTGATATACAAAGAAATTCAGTTTACTGAGACTTGTTACATAGAATCAAGAGCTCTGGTAATAAAGTGGTTACAACTTGGGCTGCTAATCTTAAGGTCAGCAGTTCAAAGCTACCATCTGTTCCTCAGGACAAAGATGAGGCTTTATGCTCCTATAAAGATTTATAGCCTCAGTAACCCTATACAGGGTCTCTATGAGTTGGAACCAACTCCACGCACACTACCACTACTTAGCACAGAAACATGGGAGTTTCAGTTGATTTGCAAATTGATAGCAATGACAAATCACGACATGCAGATTGGTAATCTGGTGAATTTACAACATTTTGAGTGTAAATTCAGCAAATTGAGAGCCCTGATAACAATCATGAAACAAAACACATTTATTTCCAAGGTTTTAAATGGAGTCCTGGTGTGGTACTGTGGGTCAATGGACTGGACTTCAAATTCGGTTTAAGCCTCAGGGTTGGTGATTCAAGCTCATTAGCTGCTGCTTGGGAAACATGCACAGGGTGCCTATGGATCAGACCAGACTGGATGGCATTTAACAACAACAACATGGTGACACAGAGACACTGCTCCAAAAAGCAGTGGTCGATGTACAACCATTTATAGAGGTAGCATAGAATCAAAAATCAATGGTGCTGAAAGAAGAAATCCAAGGTGTAATGAAGGCACAGGCAAATACCAAGGCTCCGGGAACTGGTAGAATACAAATAGAAATATTTTAACAAGCTGATGCAGCACTGAAGGCAATGACTCATCTATGCCAAGAAATTTGGAAGACAGATATCTGGCCAAATTGTTACAAGAGATCCATATTTGTGCTCATTCAATAGAGAGGGAACCCGATGGAATGCAGATATCATCATCAGACAATAGCATTAATATCACAAAAAATTACAATTTTTCTAAAAATAATTCAAAAAGGCTGTATCAGTGCAATGAGAGGGAAATGCTGGAAGTTCAGTTCAGATTCAGACAAGTAAATGAAACGAGTGATGTAAGTGCTGACTTCAGATGGATGCTGCCTGCAATCAGAGAATACCAGAAAGATGTGTTCACCTGTGCTTTATTGGCTGTGCAAAGATTTTCTTCTGTGTGGATCATGACAAACAATGGATAACATTGTGAAGTATAGTTATTCCGGAACACATCATTATGCTCCTGAGAAACCTGTACACAGACCAAGGGCAGCTGTTGGAACAAACAAGGGATCACTGAATGGTTTAAAACAAGGAAAAGTGTGTGTCATGGTTGTGTTCTTTCACCATATCATTTCAATATATATGCTGAGTAAATAATCTAAGAAGCTAGATTATATGAGGAAAACATGCCATCAGGACTGGAGGAGACTCATTAACAACCTGCGATATGCAGGTAATACAACCTAACATGCTGAAAGTGAAGAGGGTTAAAAATGCTTACTGATGAAGATCAAAGGCCACAGTCTTCCATATGGGTTTTATCTCATTGTAAAGAAAAGAAAAATCCTCACCACTGAATGAATGATAATTGGATTAAAGTTTGAAGTTCTCACAAACTTCATTTTGCTTAGGACACTTGTTTATTATTATTATTATTATATACATTATTTTTTAGCTTTTTACAGTGCAAAATGTACAATTTTCTTTACTTCATTATAGGAATTCTGGTGTGGTAATATAGGAGAAAGCTCTGGACTACAAGGTTAAATACTACCTTAAGGTAGGAGGTTCATTCTCACCAGACACGCCTGAGACACCCTATTTGGAGTCACTATGGGTGAGAACTGACTGAATTACACTTCACAATAACAACACTTAATAATTTTGCAAAATACACTTCAGTATCAGTTCACAAATGTAAAGGGCTGAGTCTATAATCATTATTAATTTTTAAATATTTGTGTTTCAATTGTTTTACCCCAAAATAGTGTTCACAAAACCAATGTATATTTTTCATAACAAAGAAAATTGTGCATTCAAAATAGTGCAACAAAGTAGAACTTTCAAGTGTTTCCAGTGTTGTGAATCTATACAGAAGCAGATAGGCACATCTTTTTTTCTTCTAGCATCTGGTGGGTTTGAACTGCCCACTTTGTCATTAGAAATACATACCAGCTTCTCTCAGAAACCATGTATGGTGTCACTGAGTCAGACCCCACGGGGCAGCACTTGAAATCAACAACTTAAATTCTGACACAAAGTTGCCAACTCAGAGCAATCTTGTGTAGGGCATCTGAGGAGCAATTTGTGGGTTTGAACCTCTGACCTTGTGTTTAGCTGTCTAGTGCTTATCCTACAGCTCAAACCTGGTGTAGTGCTACACAAAAGGTCAGCTATTCAAATTCATCTTCTGCATTTCAGAAGCCCTATACAGATTGCTATGAGTAGGAACCAAGTAGCCAGCACTTGACAACATCATTGTTGTTGTTGTTAGGTGCTGTGGAGTCGATTCCGACTCATAGCGACCCTGTACAGGGTTTCCAAGGCTGTAATCTTTATGGAAGCAGAAAGCCTCATCTTTCTCCTGTGGAACAGCTGGTAGTTTCAAACTGCTAATCCTGAGGATAGCAGCCCAGTTCGTAACCACTATGCTACCACAGTTTGGTGGTGGTGCTGATGTGCTGTGGAGTCCGTTCCAGCACATAGTGACCCTGTACAGGGTTCTGAGGCTCTAAATTTTTACAGGAGCAGAAAACCTCACCTTTTTCTTGTGGAATGGCTGGTAGTTACAAACTGCTGACCTTGAGGTTAGCAGCCCGATATTTATATATATAAATGTTTATATATATAAACTGTCTCCAATGTATCTGATATGAATTAAACGAAATGAAAACTGTTGCTATTAATATGGCTCTGAGTCCTACATACCCTTTAGGACACAGTAGAACTGCCTCATAGGATCTCCAAGGCTGTCATCTTTTGTTAAGTCAACTGCTAAATCTTCTCCAGTAGAGCATCTGGTGAGTTCAGGCTGCTGACGCTTTGGTTAACAGTAAGCCAACAGGATCCCTTGATAAGACCTAAAACTCTCAAATTTTAAGTATAATACTTACCAGAGCAAAAGGTGTTGGAAATTTTTTCTCCCTATATTACCTGTTTAAAATTTTGTCACGGTAATTTTTTTTTTTTTTAATTGACCCATTTTTATTATTTAAAAAGAAAACACATCACATATCCTTTACCCTCTACAATTCAGTTATAGCCAAACATTCTAATACCAAACAGATAGTCCTCTGCCCAGAAGCAAGGACTGAAGTGAGATGCTGAAGACACAGGAAGGTGAATGCTGTGGTTTGGGGTTCCAGCTGTCAGCGAAGTCTTACTCTCAAATACAATCCTCCTAAGTTTTTCATTCTACAGTTAATGTGTTTTACAGGTTGTTGTTGTTGTTGTCAGGTGCCATCGAGTCAGAACTGACTCATAGCGACCCCATGCACAGCAGAACGAAACAATGTCCGATCCTGGGCCAACCTCACTACCGCTGCCACACTTGACGCCATCAATGATGCCACCTGGCCGATCCATCTCGTTGGGGGTCTTCCTCTCTTTCACTGATACATTTATAATCATTCAGAAAAATGATTATAAAATGTATCAAAACACATTACAATAGAGTTGAGAAAAATAAGGAAGAAGTCAGGTAAGTGCTACAGGAACATTCAAATAAGATAGATACAGAACTGGAAACAATTCAAAACCTATAGATAGAGGTCCAAGTGATTAATAATAGTATATCAGAAATGGACAATACACGGAAAGGGCAAAGGAGTAGAATTGAAGAGATTGAAGCCAGAACTAGTGAGCTAGAATATAAATCTCTCAACACTACTAAGAGAAGAGCAAGCAGAAAAAAGGATAAAAAAATCTGAAGAAGGCCTAAGATTCATGTTGGACAATATGAAGAGGAATAACTTAAGAATTATTGGCATTCTGGAACAGGAAGAATTACAGGAGTCCACAGAGGAGATAATTGAAGAGCATCTGGAAGAAAATTTCTCTAACATCTTAAAAAGTGAAAGATAAATGTAGGAGTGGAGGGACGTGTGTGAAGCCCACCCCGGGTAGCTTTCTAACCAAAAGACTGCTTCATGAGAGCTAAAAGGGAAGACATGTGTGCCATCAGTGCTGGGCTTGGAACACACTGACCTAACAGCTTGGGGTAGGGTCTATAATTAGGGGAAATAGTTACTATGTACTTGATCTTTATCTAGTTATTGATCACTCTTAGCTTTGTACTTGAAGGTTACTTTGGTAATCATAAACCTTAGATAGATTAGCTGTCCGGATATGCTTCCTGCCTAAGATTGTACTTAAAGCTGTATTGTAGAATAGTAAAGTCACTCTTGACTGACCATCTTGAGTCCTCTGTCACTTTTCAATTCTCTGTCTACTGCCCCCCACAGTCTCCCCCCCACCTCCCAAACCCATTCTTGCAGAGCTGGATCCTGCATATTCAGAGTGCCCGAACAGGGTCTGGGGAAGATTCTCAAAATAGAAAAATAAAAGGATGGCGCTATGGGTTAATACACCAGACTGCAAAGCAATGTTTGAACTGCAATGTTGGTGGTTCAAGCTCACCAGCTGCTCCTTGGAAACCCTATACAGGGTTGCTATGGATCAGAATCAACTAGACAGCACTTAAAAGCAACAACAACGGAAAAAGGGGAACTCTGACAGGTGAGTAAAAAACGGAATCGGTACTGATCTTCAGGTCATAAAGCCTTGGATTTGGCATGGCAGGGAAATGGGTCAAAGGGACAGTAAATATAAGCCCTATATACCTTTATTATGCTCTCTTTTAAGTAATGTAGGGATGTCAATATCAGAAGGAAAATTAATTCAGTTGATAAATGCGGTAGAACATTACTTTCCCTGGTTTCCTATTGAAGGCACCTTAGATTTACACACATGGAAAGAATAAATGTAATCTTAAAGAAACATCACTTGTTGTTGTTGTTAGGTGCCATAGAGTTGGTACTGACTCATAGCGACCTTATGCATAGCAGAATAAAACACTGTCCGATCCTGGTCCAACCTCACTATCATTGCCATGCTTGAGCCCATTGATGCTGCTACTTTGTCAATCCGTCTCACTGGGGGTCTTCCTCTTTTTCTCTGACCCTCCACCCTACCAAACATGAAATCCTTCATCAGCAACTGGTTCCTCCTAACAATATGTCTAAAGTATGAGAGACAAAGTTTGGCCATCTTGGCCTCTGATGAGCATGCTGGCTCCACTTCTTCCAACACAGATCAAGAAGAAATTATTCCTGCCAAAATTTGGACCTCTTGGTCTTTGATAAAATTTATCTTTTTAAACTGTTGGAAAAATTAAATATTTCAAAGACCATGAATCCTCTGGGAAATGGCATTGTCCCCCTAATTCATAAACCTTGTTAACAATAGAAAAATGTACTCTGGAAACTTCTAAACAAGGGGCTATGGATGCTGTATTAGCTTTTCCTGTTTATTAAAGAACAAATGATCTTGGGGGAAATGTAATATATCATGAACATTTTAATTTTAAGTTATTGAAGGAATTAAAAACAGTGGTATCAAATTATGGAATACAATCTCCTTTCACCACTGGATTATTGCAAATGATTACTGAAATTTACAGGTTAATTCCTGTTGATTGATAGCTTTTGGCTAAAACTGTTCTAAATCCAGGAGACTATTTACAATTCAGATCTTGGTGAGCTGAGGGAGCAGAGTGGCAGGCTGAGAAAAAAATGCAGTTCAAAATCCACCTTTAAATATAATTTATGCCCACTTAACTGGATTTGGATATTGGGCTAACACAGAGGCACAAGCACAAATATATATAATATAGCCCAAATATATTTAATTTGTAAATGGACATGGGAAAACATGTTTCTTGCTAGGTAAAAAGACCCCACCTTCAATAACATTCGCCTAGATGCGTGCAAGTTTTATCCTGATTTTATAGCACGCCTTCAAGAGGTCATCTTTAGATCTATTAGTGATACCGTGGCAGGTGAATCTCTTCGTAGGATATTAGCTTATGATAATGCAAATCAGGATTGTCAGTTAGCAATTAAACCTTATAGGGAAACTGGTAAACTTTTTGATTATATGATATTATGCAGAGGAATCAGAACAAAGAAATATAAGACAAATTTACTTGCACAAACAATGGCAAAATTTTAAGTTTCCAAAAATCAAGTGACCTGTTTCAGTTGCAGTTGCTGTACTTCAAGGAATTATTTGAATTCATTACCCTTAATCAAAACTTTGGGATATTTTTTAAAAAGCATACACCGTATGTAATTTCTATACTTTCTTAAGTACCCCCATTACAGGAGCAGATACCTATTTTGTGGATAACTCAGAATAACGAAAAATGACTTAATGGGGTCCCACAGAAAGGGTAATTACCAGTTCTTTCACTTCTGCACAACAGGCAGAACTTTTTACCTTGAGAATAACTTTATTACAGGATGTTTCCATGCCAGTAAATGTTGTAGCTGTCTCAGCCTATATAGTTCAATTAGTCTCATATGTTGCTACTTCTTCATTAAAACCATCCTCATAGACAAAGAATGAGGAGTAATAAGGACTAATTGAAGAGTTTGCATTGCGTTGTTACAGAATACTGAATATACCTTGAACTCTAGAAGAAAAAGCCAACGTTTTGGAACTTCTAAGACTATGATCCCACCCCATCTGTCATTTTGTTGTAATGTGGTGGCTTGTTAGTTGCTGTAATTCTGGAAGTTATGCCACATGTATTTCAAACAACAACATGGTCACCCATGGTGGACAGTGTTCAGATGAGCTTCCAGACGAACACAGATTAGAAAGAATGAGTGATGAACTACTTCTGAAAATTTAGTCCCTGAGTACCTTATAAATAGCAGAGAAACACTATCAGATACAGTGCCGAAAATGAGCTCCTCAGGTTGGAAGGCACTCAAAATGCGAGTGGGAAAGAGCTGCCTCCTCAAATTAGAGTTGACTATGATGACACAAATGGAGTAAAGCCCTTGGGAGTAAATCCCTCTGGACCTTCATTTGATGGTGGGGCACAACTCAAAATTAAGTGAAACAGCTGTAAACATCCATTAATAATCAGAATATGGAATGTGCCAAGTATGAATCTAGGAAAATTGGGAATTGTCAAAATTGAAATGGAACACATAAACATCCGTGTCTTAGATATTAGTGAGCTGAAATGGACTGGTATTGGCCATTCTGAATCTGCCAAACACATGATTTAGTATGACAAAATGACAAATTGAAGAGGAATGGTATTACATTCATCGATAAAAAGAACATATCCAAATCAGTCATGAGATACAATGCTGTCTGTGAAAGGATAATAGCCATGTGCCTACAGGAAAGCCCAGTTAATACCACTATTATTCAAATTTGTGCACCAATCACTAAAGCCACTGAGGATACAATAGAAGAAATCTATAACTTCTTCAATTTGAAATTGATCAAACATACAACATAGGTGAATTGATAATTTCTGGTGATTGGAATACAAAGGCTGGGAAAAAAAGGGGCAGGATCAATAGTTGGAAAATATTGCCTTGGTGATAAAAATGATGCTGGAGATTCCATGATAAAATTGAGCGACACCAGTGATTTGTTTACTTCAGATACCTTCGTTAGGCTGCATAAGAGACAACTATACATTTGAATCTCACCAGATAGAATATACAGCAATGAACTTGACTACATATATGGAAAGAGACGATGGAAAAGCTCTATATCATTAGTCAAAACAAAGCCAGGGGCAGATTATAGAACAGACCATCAGTTGCTCATATGCAATTTCAGAATGAAGCTGAAGAAAATGGAAACAAGTCCATGAGAGCCAAAATATGAACTTAAATATATGCCACCTTAATTTAGAGATCATATGAAGAACAGATTTGATACATTAAACACTAAAGACCAAAGACCAGAAGAGTTGTGGTCATCATACAAGAACATCATACAGGAAGAAAGCAAAAAAGTCATTAAGAAGACAGGAAAGAAGAGGGGAGAACAAACAAGATGGCGGAT
>NW_006409145.1:98269-99426 GCF_000296735.1 Chrysochloris asiatica
TGGTATATGGAGGGGATTATAATCAATGTAATGAAACAAGTTATATGAATTGTTGAATGTGAAACTGATGATGTGCCCTGTAAACTTTCACTCAATCAACAATAAAAACCTTAAATTAAATTAAAAAAAAAAAATCAAGGGAACTCTTTCAATTGCAGTTGCAGTACTTTAAGGCACTATTTCAATTCATTACCCTCCATCTAAACTTTGGGATATTTTTAAAAAACATACACCGTATGTAATTTCTAATACTGTCTTAAGTACTCCTCTTACAGGAGCAGACACTTATTTTGTGGATAACTCAGAATAAGGAAAAATGACTTAATGGGGTCCCACAGAAAGGGTAATTACCAGTTCTTTCACTTCTGCACAACAGGCAGAACTTTTTACCTTAATAACTTTATTACGGGATGTTTCCATGCCACTACGTGCTGTAGCTGACTCAGCCTATGTAGTTCAATTAGTCTCATACATTACTACTTTTTCATTAAAACCATCCTCATTGCCTGTATTAAAACAGATAATGGGCCTGCTTATACTTCTAAAAAAGCTTGCTCTATTTTTGCAGAAATGAAGCATTCAACACACCACAGGTATACCTTACAATTTTCAGGGACAAGCAATTGTTAATCGTGCCAATCACACATTACAACTCCTATTACAAAAACATCAAGGGAGAGTAGCCTCCTCTCCCCTGAGAGCAGTTACACCTGGCATTAACAACTCTTTTTTGTTTGTTTGTTTATGTCACCAGAGGGCTCTACAACTGGAGAAAAGCATTTTAAACATAATGCATAGAATAAGCCTTTACCTTATAACTATATTTAGTGGAAAGATGAAAATGGTATATGGAAAAAAAGAAAATTAATAACCATGGGGAGAAGTTTTTGTTGTGTTTCCCCAGGAGAAGTAAAACCACTGATTTGGACTCCTACGAGAAAAATACGACCCTGATATGGTCAGCCTGGAGGAGGAGAAGGCATCAGGTTTCATAATGAACCTGCTGCCATTTCCCAAGGTGCTAGTTCTAAAACTGGCCACCATAAGCATGAACAAACAGAAAAAAAATGATACAGTCACCACTATTGATTGGGAACCTCATGAAAAAATGATACAGTCACCACTATTGATTGGGAACCTCATGAAAAAATGATACA
>NW_006409145.1:99593-101115 GCF_000296735.1 Chrysochloris asiatica
AAGCCTAATGTTCTTCTGACTTAATCACTAAATCTCTCTGGAATGTTTCTAAGGGTGTGGTTTGGACTTGAGCATCATGAGGGAGGGATGGCACCATCTTGGCCGCAGATGATTCATCCCGCTGTTGGACCAGAACAATGGCACTTATGGAAATTGCCTTTTGCTCTAAGACCTTATAAAATACTTATTGGAAATGTTTTGGGTACAAGCCATAAACCAGCTGTATATGAGTGTAAAAGAAATTAAACTAAATACTTAAAGGCGTGTGTTTGATTGTCCTACATACAATAGAAATCAGTGTTACTGACAAAATTCTAGCATGTCATTCTTGTAAATTATATACTTGCTTAAATCATAAGTTGTATAACAAAAATATGTCTATTATCTTGTTAAAGGCTTGATTAGGAGTTTGACTTCCTGTTAATCTAACTAGGTCCTGGGAACAAAGTGCAGAAATACATGTTTTAATGAAAATGTTCAGGGTCGTTATGGGTCGGAATCGACTCGACGGCACTTAAAAACAACAACAATGAAAATGTTGACCAAAGTGCTAAATAGAACAAAAAGGTTATTTTTATTGGACTTATAGCTACTGTCACGGTTGCAACAGTGGCTTTAAATCAAAGTATTCAAAATGCTGAATTTGTACAAGATTGGCAACAAAATGCACATCAATTATGGAGTCAATAAGGTAAAATAGATAAATTGCTTCTCAAGTATATGAATTGCAACAATCTATAAAATTGCTAGGAGAAAATGTTATAGCTTTAAGATATAAGAATTCATTGAAATGTGATTGGCAATATAATGATTTCTGTGCAACTCCAGCTGAACATCATTGTGGTAAAGTAGAATGGCAGAAAATAAAAAAAAATCATTTATATGGGTTTAAAGGAACTATATCTATAGATATTACTAAATTAGAAACACAAATGAATCATACTTTTAGAAAACATATAAAAATTAATCATGCTTCTCATATAGCTGAAACATTTCTGCAAGCATTGTTGTTGTTGTTGTTGTTAAGTGCTGTCAAGTCAGTTCCGACCCATAGCAACCCTGAACAGGGTTTCTGATGCTGTAAATCTTTACAGGAGCAAAACGCCTCCTCTTTCTCCCGCTGAACAGCTGGTAGTTTCGAACTGCTGACCTTGCGACTCACAGCCCAATTCGTAACCACTATGCTACCACAGTTCCTATTTTTGCAAGCATAGCAGGACTTTAATCTTAAAAATTGGTTTCGTAATTGGAAAATTTCTATTATTATCGGCACAATTATAAACTTTGTTTTTTTCTTGTTGTCTTTAGTCTGGAAATGCATGCAGCAAAGATTAATCAATAAGAAAAATCACAAGGAGTATTTCTCTTACTGACTTTACAAAAACAAAAAGAGGGAGATGTAGGAGTCAAGGGACGTGTGTGAAGCCCATCCGGTGGTAGCTCTTTAACCAAAGGATTCCTTGAATGAGCTAAAAGGGAAGCCTTGTGTGCCATTGGTGCTGGGCTTGGAACATACTGACCT
>NW_006409145.1:102760-104581 GCF_000296735.1 Chrysochloris asiatica
GTGTTGAAAGAAGTGCAGCTAGAGTGTTCCTTGGAAGCCAGGAAGGCCAAACTTCATGTCTCATACTTTGTACATATTGTCAGGATGGACGAGTTTCTAGAGAAGAATATCATGTTTGGTAAGGTGAAGGGTCACAGAAAAAGAGGAAGACCCTCAATGAGATGGATTGGCCAGGTGGGAGCATTGATGGACCCAAGCATGGCAACAATAGTGTGGTTGGCCCAGGATCGGGCAGTGTTTTGTTCTGGTGTGCATAAGGTCGCTATGGGTCAGTACCAACTCAAAGGCACTTAACAACAGGAACAACAAATTCAAAGTTAAGGACAGAATTCTGAAAGCAGCTAGGGAAAAGAGAAGTACAACATATAAAGGCAAGCAAATCAGATTAAGTTCAGGTCTCTCAGCGGAAACCATGCAGGAAAGAAGGCAATGGGAGACATATATAAAACCGTGAAAGAAAAAAACTGCCAACCAAGAATCTTCTACCCAGAAAAGCTCCAATCAAATATGATGGTGTAATCAAAACATTCCAGGATAAATAGAAGCTAAGGGATCTTTCCAAAGCCAGCCCTGCTATGAAAAACATCCTAAAGGACTGAGAACCAACAAGAACAGACCATAACCAGAGAATGAGGAACATGGCAGCATCACCCTGAACTCAATTGACAAATGAAAGCGTCAAGAACAGAATTAAATTATAAGAACAGAGGATCTGGGAGGTCAGTTGATGATCAAATAAAGAAAGTATGAACGAACACAAACATAGAGAAGCAGAGATGCAGATGGTGAAAAAGTCAGGTAGATTACAGTATAAAATGTTATTGTTAAATGCCATCGAGTCGACTTTGCAGTCTTATGCATTAGCCCACTGCACCACACCAGGACTCCATAGGATAAAACAGGCTGTCTTATATTGAGGGAAGAATTAATGGATTGGCCAAGTGGCAGCTTCGATGGACTCAAGCATGACAACAGTAGTGAGGTTGGCCCAGGACTGAGCAGTGTTTTGTTCTTCTGTGCATAATGTCACTATGAGTCGGTCCCAACTCAATGGCACCTAACAACAATAACAACAAAGGTAAACACAGTAGTGGGGTTTGGGTGGGGGGTTTATTTCGGTTGTTGGGGAGGGTAGTACAAGAAGAGGGAGGAGGTGGAAGAAAGATAGCTAGGGGAACACTGAAACAGGTTTGTATGGCCTAGTGGGACAGATGTAAATGGTGATGCATGCTCAACCTTGGAACAGCAGGGCTCTATGATACAGGGTTCTACGTATAACTTGAAGAGGGGAAATAATGCTAAAATGCTTGACTGTCTTATAAATATTAGTTTCCCTTGCCTACTATTTTAAAATCCCACTTGAGTGGGATAGAAAAGAATGTGGGGAAACATGATTACAGAAAACTTGTAAGCCCATCTTCTGCCTGTAACTGTTTGGAATACCTAAAAGGGGTTCTAGACTTGCCCAGTGAAACAGGCCTTTTGCAAAGCCATTGCAGAATATAGGTGGAATCCTGAGTCCCATCCAGAACCTTATGAGGTGGGACATTCCCACTAGCAAAGACCAGCAGACCAGCCTGGAACAGCTAGAGTGACAGAAGGTGCATCTTCAAAGAAAGATCATCAGGAAAAACCCAAAACAAAAGTCTCAGCATGACTGACAACTAAAAGAATAAGCAAGCTGTTTGCCAGCAAGCCAGCAAGGCAAGCCATCAAGTTCCTTCAGGACAAACTCCCCTCTAAGACTGAAACTCAAAGGGAACACATGAATAGGTATGTAAGCTTGCTGGCTACCACATTGGTCTACTGGTGAGTGGAAGA
>NW_006409145.1:105550-106668 GCF_000296735.1 Chrysochloris asiatica
GCATAAGTGGAACATGGGACTTTATGCAGAGAAGCAGCAACACTAGAGATGGGATCATGGCGAAAGGTAGCAACAGAGGACTCTAGATTCATGGGAAGAAAGTTGTGCTTTATGCCTATGTAAAGGTTTTCGATTGTGTAGATCATGACAAGAATGACACTGCAAAAATTGGGCATTTCTGAAAACTTCATTGTTTTCACGAAAAACCTGTACATAGACCAAGAACAAAACAAGGGGACAATAAATGCTGTAAAGTCAGGAAAGATGTGTGACAGGTTGTATTTTTTTCACCATACATATTCAATCTGTATGCTGAGCAAATAACCTGAGAAACTGGATTGTATGAAGAAGACTGTGGCACCAGAATCGGAAGAAGACTGAATAACAACCTGTGAAATGCATATCATAGAACCTTGTTTGCTGAAAGCTAACAGAACCTGAAATACTGACTGATGAACATCATTGACCACAACTCTCAATATGAGTTATTACTCAATATAAAGGCAATAATAGTTATTACCACTGGACCAATAAATAACATCATGATTAGTGGAGACAAGATTGAAATTGTCAAAGACTTCATTTTGCTTGAATCCGCTATTGCCGCTCATGGACTAAGCAGTAGTCAAGAAATCAAATGATGTATTATATTAGGCATATCTGATGCATAAGAACTCTTTAAAATGTTCAAGAAACAAAGTTGTCAGTTTGAGGACTATGGTACACTTGACCCACGCCACATGTTGTCAGTGTCCTGATATGCATGTGAAAGTTGGACAATGAATAAGGAAGATCATAGAAGAATTACAGCAATGAGTTATGTTAAAGAAGTATAGGAAAAGTACTATGGACTGCCAGAAGAGCAAATACATCTGTGATGGAAAATGTACAGCCAGAATGCTCATTGCCGTTGTTGTTGTTAAGCACCATCAAGCCAGTTCCAACCCATGTCGTTGTTTTTGTTAGGTGCCATCGAGTTGGTACCGACCCGTAGCGACCTTATGCACAGCAGAATGAAACACTGCCTGATCCTGGACCAACCTCACCACTGTAGCCATGCTTGAGTTCATCAGTGCTGCCACTTGGTCAATCCATCTCGTTGGGGGTCTTCCTCTTTT
>NW_006409145.1:106948-108357 GCF_000296735.1 Chrysochloris asiatica
TTGAAAACACCATGGCTTGGGTCAGGCACACCTTAGTCCTCCAGCTGACATCTTTGCTCTTCAACATTTTAAAAAGGTCTTGTGCAGCAAATTTGCTTAATGCAATATGTCATCTGATCTCTTGACTACTGCTTACACGAGTGTTGATAGTTGATCCAAGAAGAATGAAGTCCTTGACAACTTCAATCTTTTCCCTGTTGATAAGAATGTTGTTTACTGATTTAGTGGTGAGGATTTTTCTTTTCTTTACACAGAACCATCACATTTTCTAACAACGTTCTCTGTGAAAATAGAGAGAAAATGTAATTCTATATCTAGGAAAATTCATGTAGTCTTGCCCAAACCATACTGTCTTTTATCAGAGATGTGAACTATGCCAGCAGTATTCAGTGGCCCCTGATATTTTTGTGATTTTTATGTGTAATAAAGTAATGAACTTTATTTCTTCAACTCTGAAAGTTGTAGTAAACTGTGATTGTGTAGAAAAAATGTCCGATAATAGAGTGTTAATTAAGAATGTGTGCGCTACAATAAAATGGTTGGAGTTCAAATGTGAGCTAGTCTATCAACTAGTTGAGCAATCATGAACAAGTTATTTAATCTTTTTATGCCCAATTTTCATTATTAATAGCTTAAGTATTCACACATCTTTATTGAGGCACCATTCTAAGTATTAGAGTACAGCATCAAACACCACTGAGGTGGGGGGAAGTAGACAAAACAATGTATAAACATCATATAGGGAATGCTAGTTAACTGCTATGGAAAACAAATGAAGCATGGGGAGTGGTAGATGAGGTTCATTGTATACAGGATGATTTAGGACAGGCTTACCAGAAATGAGCCCTGCAGCTATCTGGGGAAAAATATTTCAGGAAGAGGGGCTAAAAAACCCAGGCAGGATCAGAGCTGATATGTCCAGGGAGAGTGAAGAGATCAATGTGTCCAAAACAAAGTGGATACGACAGGCAGACAAATAAGGGATGAGTTCATAAGAAGTGACAGTAAGATAATGTTGTACCATATGCTTTCATAAGATTTTTGGGCTTTACAATCACCTCCATGCATTCATGCCTCTTAAGGTTACATACAAGCAGGAAACAGAAGAGTGGCTTTTCATTACCTATAACTCTTTTGACTATTTCTATTTCCCATCTGAAAGTTCCAGTGTCACATATACATACATACATATATATAATATCTTAAAGATTTATAGCCTCGGAAGGCCTGCACAGGGTCGCTATGATTCGGAACCGACTCCACGGCATATAACCATAATATGGATCCATCATATGGATATTCATAAGTAGCGAAAGCTGGACAGTGAATAAGGAAGATCGTAGAAGAATTGATGCCTTTGAGTTGTGGTGTTGGAGGAGAATACTAAAAGTGCCATGGACTGCCAAAAG
>NW_006409145.1:108457-109032 GCF_000296735.1 Chrysochloris asiatica
GACATTGTTTCTTTCTGCTGTGCATGGGGTCACTATGATTCGGTTCCGACTCGATGGCACCTGACAACAACAGCAACAACCATATATATATTTATGTAAACAAAATAAAAAGTTGCCTCCTGCGGTTGAATGCTCCTAGGCCTGGTCCAGCAGCTTCTGGAGAAAGCCTCAGTTGCACATTGCTTCTGGGCCTCTGGATCAAGTTGAGGCTCCTTGAGTATTTGAGTTACTTATCCAAGATCAAACAGCTTGGATGTTTGAAGTGCTATGCCTTCTTTCCTGCTGCTCAAGGCTGACTTTTAAGGGGGGCTTTATGAATGTTTATATGTTCATATAAAAGAATCCTGATGTGGCTCTGCAGGATAAGCACTCCACTGCAAGTTAGTTTTGGATCCCAAGATCTGCAATTCAGTCTTACCAGGTGTTCTGAAGAACTCCAATACAGGGTTGCTATGACTCAGAACTGACTCAGTGGCACTTTTACAACAACAAATACACACATAGAATCACACACACATGAGCTGGCTTCAAATTTTCATGGAATACATGCAATTAGAAGTTAATGGAATTTGACA
>NW_006409145.1:110514-111031 GCF_000296735.1 Chrysochloris asiatica
ATGTTACATATCAAAAGAAGCTCTGATAGCATAGTGGCTCCAAGTGGAGCTGCTAACCTTGAGGTCAGCAGTTGGAAACTACTAGCTGTTGCTCTGGAGAATGATGAGGCTTTCTGCTCCCGTAAAGCCTTATAGCCTCAGTAACCCTATATAGGGTCGCTCTGAGGCTGAACCGACTCTACAGCACACCACCATCAATATCACCACATATCACAGAAAAATAGGATTTTCAATTGATTTGCAAATTTGATAGCAATGATAAATGGCTACATGCAGATTGCTAACCTGGTGAATTTACAACATTCTGGGTGCAAAGTTATGCAAACTGAGAACTGTGATCACACTGATGATACAAGACCCCGTTTATTTCATAGGGTTTGCATGGAGTCCTGGCATGGCACTGGGGTTAAGGGACTGGACTGCAAAGTCAGTTTGAACTGCAAGGTTAGTAGCTCAAGCTCATTAGCTGCTCCTAGGAAACCCTATACAGGGTAGTATGGATCAGAAAAGACACAAT
>NW_006409145.1:118003-118886 GCF_000296735.1 Chrysochloris asiatica
ATGTCTGATAAATACTGGAGTTATTATGAACGTGAGCAGATCAGAGCACCCCTTGTCTCTTCATCTAATAATTTCAGGACATATACAGGTCTTTTAAATGATGCAACATTTGATCATCCTGGAGAAATAATTTACAAGGTAGATTGCTTGGCACACATCCAAGGATGAAAGCTCAAGGACTAATGGATTCATGTTAGACTTTCAATAGACAGTAGTCTACATGCTTAGAAGTGACATGATTAGGAGTATGATGGTACAGGATTGTACAGTCTTCATTCTGTTGTGCATACAGTCACTATACACAAAACTATAAGTCACTTCTGACTCATCTGCACCTAACAATAACAACTACAACAAAATATGTTTTAAGAATCTTTTCATATTGATTTAGTTGAAAGTTTTAAAAGAAACCAGTTTTCAATCAACAATCCGTATACATATTATCTTGTGACGTTGATTGCATTTCTCACAATGTAACAGCTCTCTTCTTATCTTTCCTATTTCTTCCTGCATTCTGACTATTATCCCTATGCAAGTAATGCCCTATTGATGTTATATGTTTGATTGTTCTATAGAAAATTTACCTCTCTGATGTTGTTCATCTTACAGGTCTTTCTATTATACACTGAAGGATGAGCCTCACAAGTACATACATTCAGTTTGAGGACTGAAGAGAGCACAGCGATCGTAGTCTTAGAGCGTCCAGAAAATTTTCTTGTTCTTCTAACAGTTCATATTATATTCAATATTCTGCAACAACACAATTCAAATGCATTAATAATTCCCCATTCCTCCTCATTTTTGGTGTAGGAATACACACCTCATACATGTAGATGTATGAGGCTATTGAAAATATACTGACTTCTAAGAGCAATCCCTTAAT
>NW_006409145.1:120286-121265 GCF_000296735.1 Chrysochloris asiatica
TTGAAGTTCAAACTAACCTTGCATTCCATAGTATTATCCTGCAGTTCCACATCAGGACTCTCCTTAGGAGTCAAGGTTTTGAGACTTGGTCTATCATACTGTGGACATGTTTCCAGGAAGAAACAGTCCCGACAAAGGTCTTAGTAAAATGAAGGGTTGCAGAAAGCAGACCAGTAATGAGATAGAAATGCACAGAAGAACACGCAAATCTGTTTTGGAACACATATGTCTAGAATGCTCCTTAGGAGCCATATTTCAGATATGTTATCTTTAGGGATGTCCAAAGAGGAAGATGCCCAAAGAGATATATTGGCACAGTGATAACAGATATGGTCTAAAATTAACACCAGATATCAAGATGGCACTTGATTTTGTAGGGTTTCATTTTGTTGTTCATAGAGTTGCTGTGCATTGCAACCAACTTGACAGCTTCTAACAACAACAAGAGTCAAGAAAAAGAGGAAGCCTTTCAACAATATTTCTTTACAAAAATGTCACAACAATTGACTCAAATGTAGCAATGGATCTGAGGATTGTGCTGTGTTCTATTATACATAAGGTGATGCTAAGCCAGAACCAACAGGTCTACACATATGCATATGCTTTAAAATGAAGAAAATGAATAAATGTTATGTGAGGAAGTAACAGGTGTCCTTTAATTAAAAATTACATTCTTTGTATTTCTTTTATTTTCTCAACTGCAGTATGGACATAGTGATATATTGTTGTTGTAGGGTGTCATTGAATCAGTACTGACTT
The DNA here is from genome assembly GCF_000296735.1 of Chrysochloris asiatica. Classification (NCBI taxonomy): domain Eukaryota; kingdom Metazoa; phylum Chordata; class Mammalia; order Afrosoricida; family Chrysochloridae; genus Chrysochloris; species Chrysochloris asiatica. The sequence continues at coordinate 121,046 of NW_006409145.1, forward strand.
ATAGAAATCTTATGCACAGCAGAACGAAACAATGACCGATCCTGGGCTAACCTCACTATAGTTGCCACACTTGAGTCCATCGATGTCGCCTTATGGCCAATCAATCTTGTTGGGGGGTCTTCCTCTTTTATTCTGAACCTCCACCTTACAGAACATGATATCCTTCTCCAGCGACTAGTCCCTCCTGATCATATGTCCAAAGTATGAGAGACGAAGTTTG
>NW_006409145.1:126760-127864 GCF_000296735.1 Chrysochloris asiatica
GAGAGCATTTTTCACTTCTTTGTTCCTAAGACTATAAATGAGTGGATTCAGCATGGGGATAACAATACTATAAAAAACAGAGGCCACTTGGTCTCTACCCAAGGAGTAGGACGTACTAGGCCTTAAGTAAGTGAAAATCATGGAAGCATAGAAGATGGTGACTCCCACGATGTGAGAGGCACAGGTAGAGAAGGCTTTTCGCTTACCTGCTGTGGACTTGATATTCAGGATAGTAGAGAGAATGGGCATATAGGACACAGAGACTATGAAGAGAGATACCACTAAAGTGAAACCAGCAAGAATGAATATTATGACCTCAGCATAATGTGTGTTAGTGCATGAGATGCCTATTATTGGGGATGTGTCACAGAAAAAGTGGTGGATTACATTGGAGTTACAGAAATGCAAGGTGCTCATGCCAAGCACAGTGACAGTGGAATCAATAAAGCCAACCATGTAGGATGCAGTGACAAAGGAGTAGCATAATGCAGTGGACATAATAACCGGGTATTGTAGAGGTTTGCTGATAGCTACACAGCGATCATAGGCCATTGATGAGAGAAGAAAAGATTCAGTACCAACAAAGAAGATAAAAAAATACATTTGAGTGAAGCAACTCCCATATGAAATATGTTTGTTGGAAGTCAGTAAATTCTCTAAAGTCTTAGGGACAATGACTGTTGAGAAACTGAGATCAACAAATGACAGGTGTCTGAGGAAAAAATACATGGGGGTGTGCAACTGGAGATCCAGGTGAATGATCAGTATCATCCCTGCATTCCCCAGCATAGTAACCAGATATATCAGGAGAAAGAAATTAAAGAGGACCACCCGGATCTCTTTTGAGTCTGTCAATCCCTCGAGGATGAAGTCAGACATGTTAGTGTTAATTCTTCTCTCCATAGTGTACAACTTCTCTAACCTATAGGAGATTAAAGTTAGTATTTAGCATCATTGATTTCATACTGGTTTTTGTTTATATGAATAACCTGACATTTACAAAGAAACAGTTTTCTCTTTCCAGAAATTCGTAACTAAGAGTATTTTACAAAATATGATGAGCAAAAATCTTAATATCATTACTGTGTAAAATGGTTATTAGAT
>NW_006409145.1:129761-131398 GCF_000296735.1 Chrysochloris asiatica
AAGCAGCACTTGACAACATCAATAGCTGTATTTATATATTGTGGTGGTGGTGGTGTGCTGTGGAATCCATTCCTGACACCTAACAATCCTCTATAGGGTTTCTGAGGCTATAATCTTTACAGGAGCAGAAAGCCTCATCTTTCTAACATGGAATGGCTGGTAGTTTAGAACTGCTGACCTTGAAGTCATGTTGTTATTGTTATTTAGTGCCATCAAGTTGATTCCAGCCCAAAGCAAACCTCTTTAGGGTTTCCAAGTAGCAACTAGTGAGTTAAACCACTAGTTCAAATGACTTTAGAGTCTGACTCATTAGCCACAGCACCACACCAAGACTCCGACCTTGAAGATAAGAGCTCACTATGTGTGTGTATATATGTATATATACATATATAAACTTTCTCCATTCTACCTGATATGACTTAAACCAACTGAAAACTGTAGCTCAGGCTCATACATACCCTTTAGGACACAGTAGAATTGCCTCATAGGATCTCCAAGGCTATCATCTTTTGTAAGTCAACTGTCCAATCTTCCCAGTACAGCATCTGGTGAGTTCAGGCTGCTGATCCTTTGGTTAACAGAGAGTCCTTAACTGAGCCAACAGGGTCCCTTGATCAGACCTAAAACTCTCAAATTTTAAGTATAACACTTACCGGTGCCAAGGTGGCAAAATTTTTTCTTGCTATATTGCCTTGCTAAAATTTTGTCATGATAAAACTTTTATTAAAAAAAAATATATATACAGGAACAATTTAAGAGATGACAATTTGTGTCATATGATAATATTTTCTTTTCAGAAACTTTAGGTTTATATTTTCCTGTGTGCATTTTTTCTTGATATAAAATTAACCTAGCTCCAAATTTTGTTAAGTTCCTACTCAGATATAAGGCTCACATAGAAATTACATGTCTGATAAATACTGGAGAGTTATTATGAATATGAGCAAATCAGAGTACCCCTTGACTCTGAATCTATTAATTTCAGGACATCTCATATACAGGTGATTTAAATGATGCAACATTTGATCATCCTGGAGGACTAATTTACAAGGTACATTGCTTGGCACACATCCAAGTAAGAAAGCTCAGGCACTAATGGATTCATGTTAGCCTTTTAACAGACAGTTGTTGATTCCCTTAGAAGTGATGTGATTAGGAGTATGAGGGTCCTGAGAAGGATAGCAGATTAGTCCTGGAGCCCTCGTGAAAGGAGGGGTAGTCCCATTGGGTGGAACATGTGTGAGCCAAAACCTGGGGGAGAGGGAAGAGCAATGCAGGGGGAGTGGCGGGTGGAGGCAGGGTCATGTTGACCACGGCTGGAGGAACACTGGGAGGTAGGTAAATGTAGTTGGCAGAGGCTTCTGATGCTACTGCAGGGGGTGGAAGCAGAGCTCCTGATAGCCCTGGAATGGGCTCCACCTTGATTCCAGAGTCTGTGATTCCATCCTTCTCTTTGTCTTTGCCTTTGGCTGCTTGGGATCTTCCTCATTTCACATTGAGTCGGAGGCTGTTGACAACTTATTAAATCAACTTATTAAAGGACTTTTCAGCAGCTACTTCAGCAGCTTGTCTTGCAGCAAACTGAATGAAATCACACTGCTGTCTCTGCACAACAGTGATGGTCCGGATCTCTCCAA
>NW_006409145.1:132939-133567 GCF_000296735.1 Chrysochloris asiatica
CCCTTAGAAGTGACATGGTTAGGAGTATGATGGCACAGGATTGTACAGTCTTTCATTCTGTTGTGCATAATGTCACCATGAGTCAGAACTAACAACACCAACTACAACAATATACTTTTAAAGAATCTATTCATATTGATTTGGTTGAAAGTTTAAAAAGCAAATCAGTTTTTCATTCAACAATTCATATGCATATTGTGTTGTGACATTGATTGCATTTCTCACAATGCAATCAATGTCACAACACAATAACCTCATATGCAGGTGAAAGTTGGACAGTGAATAAGGAAGAACTTAGAACAATTGATGCATTTGAGTTATGATGTTGGAAGAAAATATTGGAAGTACCATGAACTTCCAAAAGAACAAACAGATATGTGTTAGAAGTTCATCAGAATGCTGTGTGAACAACAGATTTGTCGGCGTCAGACTTCATCTCTCATATTTGGACATATTATCAGGAGGAACCAGTCATTGGAGAAGGATATTATGTTTGGTAAAGTGGAGAGTCAGAGAAAAAGAGGAAGACAACCAACAAGAGACACTGTGAATTGCACCAGAATATTGTCAGATATAGTACCTGAAGGTGAGCCCCTATGTTGGAAGGCACTCAAATTACCACTTGGGA
>NW_006409145.1:135067-135600 GCF_000296735.1 Chrysochloris asiatica
GAATGGTTGAATGTGAAGCTGATGATGTGCCCTGTAAACTTTCACTCAATGCAAAATAAAAACATTTAATTAAAAAAAAAAAAACCTTATAGGGAAACTGGTAAACCTTTTGATTATATGATATTATGCAGAGGAATTGGAACAGAGTAATATAAGGCAAATTTACTTGCACAAATATTGACAAATTTTTAAGTTTCCAAAAATCAAGTGACCTTTGTTCTTTTCTTACTGTCTTTAGTCTGGAAGTGCATGCAGCAAAGATTAATCAATAGGAAAAATCACAAGAAGTATTTCTCTTACTGACTTTACAAAAACAAAAAGCTGGAGATGTAGGAGTCGAGGGACGTGTGTGAAGCCCATCCGGTGGTAGCTCTCTAACCAAAAGACTCCTTGAGAGAGCTACAAGGGAAGCCTTGCGTGCTTTTGGTGCTGGGTTTGGAACACACTAACCTAATAGCTTGGGGTAGGGTCTGTAATTAGGGGAAATAGTTACTATGTACTTGATCTTTATCTAGTTATTGTTCACTCTTAGC
>NW_006409145.1:136200-142393 GCF_000296735.1 Chrysochloris asiatica
GGAATGCAGAAATCATGGAACAATCTCTTTGATATCCCAGCCAAGTAAAGTTTTACTAAAGGTAATACAGAAATGGCTGCAAGCATACATTGACAGAGAACTTCCAAAAGTTCAAGCCAGATTCAGAAGAGGCCATGGAATGAAGGATAACATTGCTGATGTCCAATGGATATTTGTTGAAAGCAGAGACTACCAGAAAGATATTCTTGTCATGGATGAGTGAGTGTGTCCAGTGCTGCATCATTACAGAATGAGCTAATTTTGTGTTCCATTAATTAGCGGAGTCTTGTTCTTTGCCAATGCCTACAATGACCCTTGACATTCTTCCTTCATTATCATTGGCTCTTGATCATATGCTACCATTTGAAATTGTTGAACTTTACTTTTCTTTTTTTTATATAGTGACTCTGTGTATTCATTCCCTCTTCATTTGATGCTTCCTGCATCGTTCAATACTTGGCTCATAAAATCTTTAAATATAGCAAATCAAGACATGAATTTTGTCTTTAGTTCTTTCAGCTTGTGACATGTTGAGTGTGTGCTTACCTTATGGTATTTCAAATATTGTGTTTTTTTTTGTTTGTTTGTTTTTTTTTTTTGTCCATTTCATTATAATATTTGACTTTGTTTTTGACTGCCCTTTGAAATTTTCTATTTATCGCTTTTACCTCCTCATGTCTTCCAGTTTTAGCATCTCTAAGCTGGAGTTCAAGTTTCTAAATCTCTTCTGATATTCATTTTGTTTTATTCTGTCTTTCTTGTCAATGTTTTTTTTTGTTCTTCTGGTGTTCTTGATGTAAATACTCAACTTCTCTGATCTTTAGTCATTAGTGTCTAATGAATCAAATCTGTTTGGAAGACCTCTGAATACAGGTGGGATATGCTCAAGGTCATATTTTGCTTTTCATGGACTTGTTTTGGTTATCTTTAGCTCCCACCTGTACTTACCTATAAGCAATAGATTGTCTATTCCACAGTCTGCCCCTGGTCTCATTTTGGCTGAAGATATAGAGCTTTTCTACCATCTCTTTCTGTTGCTGTCGTCTATCTGATTTATATCTGTTCCATTTGGGTAGGCCTATAAACAGAGTTGTCATTTATATTGGTTAAAAATAAAAGGTATTCACAATGTAATCATTGGTCTTCAAAAATTTTATTGAACAATCTTCAGTATCTTTTCTTTCATCAAAGCCAAAATTTCTTTTTACTGATCCTTTCTCTTTGGTTCCAACTTTTGCATTCCTATCACCAATAAGCATCAGTATTCTTGATTGTGTGTTTGATCAATTTCAGACTGAAGAAGCTATCAGAATTCATCAATTTCATCACCACTGATTTTAGCTATTTGTGGGTAAATTTGGATAGCAGTGGTATTAACTCATCTTCCTTGCAGGCATATGGATTTTATTGTATCACAGACAGCTTTGTATTTCAAGATGCTATTTTTGATGATTAATGTGATGCCATTCCTCTTAAATTTTTCATTTCTGTCATATTAATCACATGATTATGAGATTCAAAATGGCCAATACCAGTCCATTTAAGCTCCCTAAGGCCTGGGCTGATCTTTATGTGCTCCATTTTGTTTTTTACAAACGCCAATTTTCCAAGATTCATACTTCGTACATTCCATGTTCTAATTATTAATGGATGATAGCAGATTCCCCCCCCCCATATTTTGAGTTGTATCCCATTAGTAAATGAACGTCATGAAAACTTTACTCTATTTGATACATCATGTTAAACATTACTTTGAGGTCATGAATCTTACCAGTGGTATTTTCAATGTCTTCCAATATGAGGGGCTTAACTTCAGGAAATATATCTGACAATATTCTGGTGCAATTCACAATGTATCTAGTTGGGAGTCTTCCTATCTTTCTCCAATCCTCCATTTTACCAAAAATCATTTCCCTCTCTAATGACTGGTCCCTCTTGAAAATATGTTTGATGTATGAGAGATGTAATCTGGCCATACTTGCTTCCAAGCACAATTCTGATTAACTTCTTCCAACATAGGTCTTTTCTTTGGCAGTCCATGCTATTTCCAATGTTTCCTCCAACACCATAACTAAAATGCATCAATGCTTCTAAGGTCTTCTTTAGTCACTGTCCAATTTTCATGTGCATATGAGTTTATTGAAAATACTATGGATTGGATCAGGCGCACCTTAGTCCTCAAACTGACATCTTTGCTCTTCAGCACTTGAAAGAGGTTTTTTTTGCAACATATTTGTCTAATGCAAAACCTCTTTTGATTTCTGGACTGATGCTATTTTTAGTGTTTAAGGAGCTCTGGTAGCGTAGTGGTTACGAATCGGGCTGCGAACCTTAAGGTCAGCGGTTCGAAACTACCAGCCGCTCCGCGGGAGAAAGATGAGGCTTTCTACTCCCGTAAGGATTTACACCCTCGGAAACCCTGTACAGGGTCGCTATGGGTCGGAACCGACTCGACGGCACTTAACAACAACAACAACAACATGGTTGAATAAAGCAAAATGAAGACTTTGACAGTTTCAATCTTTTCTGATTCTCTATGAATTTTTTATTGGTTCTGTGGTGAGGAGTTTTGTTTTCTTTATATTGAGATATAACCCATACTGGAGGCTATAGTCTTTGATCTTCATCAAATATTGTTGTCCATATATATGTTCCTTCCATAACTCTTATTTAAATTTTATGTGAATTCTGGAATCAGGAATAAAATTATTTCACTTCTTTTTCAATCTATGCATTTTAAATCTTTTTTTCATGACATTTTTTTCAGATTAGATTAATCCACTGGACCAAATTCCTCCAAAACACTTCTGTAACATGTTAAAAAAATGAAAATAATAAAATGCCACTTTTTGAATTGAAGTCCTGCTGGTAGAAGTCACGGTATATATAATTTCATACATAGATATGTGAAAGCTGGACAAAGAATGAGGAGGAATGGGGACTAATTGAAGTATTTGTATTGTGTTGTTGCAGAATATTGAATATATCTTGAACTCTAGAAGAAAAAGCCAATATTTTGGAACCTCTAAGACTATGATCCCACCCCATCTGTCATTTTGTTGTAATGTGGTGGCTTGTTAGTTGCTGTAATTCTGGAAGGTATGTCACATGTATTTCAAACAACAGCATGGTTACCCATGGTGGACAGTGTTCAGATGAGCTTCCAGACAAACACAGCTTAGAAAGAAGGAGTGACGAACTACTTCTGAATATTTAGTTCCTGAATACCTTATGAATAGCAGAGAAACACTGTCAGATACAGTGCCAGAAAATGAGCCCCTCAGGTTGGAAGGCACTCAAAATGCGAATGAGGAAGAGCTGCCTCCTCAAATTAGAGTTGACCATGATGACACGAATGGAGTAAAGCCCTTGGGAGTGAATCCCTCTGGACCTTCATTTGCTGGTTGGGCACAACTCAAAATTAAGTGAAACAGCTGTAAACATCCATTAATAATCAGAATATGGAATGTGCCAAGTATGAATCTAGGAAAGTTGGAAATTGTCAACATTGAAATGGAACACATAAACATCAGTATCGTAGATATTAGTGAGCTGAAATGGACTGGTATTGGCCATTTTGAATCTGCCAAACATATGGTTTAGTATGACAAAATGACAAATTGAAGAGGAGTGGTGTTGCATTCATCATTAAAAAGAACATAACCGAATCAGTTATGTGATATAATGCTGTCTGTGAAAGGATAATAGCCATGTGCCTACAGGCAAGCCCAGTTAATACCAATATTATTCAAATTTATGCACCAACGACTAAAGTCAGTGAAGATACAAAAGAAGAAATCTACAACTTCTTCAATTTGAAAGTGATCAAACATAGAACATAGGTGAATTGATAATTTCTGGTGATTGGGAAATAAAGACTGGAAAAAAAAGAGGCAGGATCAATAGTTGGAAAATATGGCCTTGGTGATAAAAATGATGCTGGAGATTGCATGGTAAAATTGGGCTACACGAGTGATTTGTTCACTTCAAATACCTTTGTTAGGCTGCAAAAGAGACAACTATACACTTGAATCTCAAAAGATAGAATATACAGCAATGAACTTGACTATATGTGTGGAAAGAGATGATGGAAAAGCTCTATATCATCAGTCAAATGAAGCCAGGGGTAGATTGTGGAACAGACCATCAGTTGCTCATATGCTATTTCAGAATGAAGCAGAAGAAAATGGAAAAAAGCCCATGAGAGCCAAAATATGAACTTAAATATATGCCAACTTAATTTAGAGATCATATGAAGATCAGATTTGATACATTAAACATTAAAGACCGAAGACCAGAGGAGTTGTGGTCATCATTTAGTAACATCATACAGGAAGAAAGCAAAAAGTCATTAAGAAGACAGGAAAGAAGGAAACTATCAAAATGGATGTCAGAAGAGACACTGAAACTTGCTCTCCAGCACAGAGATGCTAAAGCAAATGCAAGAAGTAAGGCATAAGAGCTGAACAGAAAATTTCAAAGGACAGCTTGAGAAGACAAAGTCAAATATTATAAAGAATTGTGCAAAGATCTGGAGTCAGAAAACCAAAAGAGAAGAATACACTCAGCATTTCTCAAGCTGGAGAAACTGAAGAGAAAATTGAAGCCTCAAATTTCATTATGGAAACATTCTCTGGGCAAAGTATTGAATGATGCAGAAAGCATCAAGAGAAGATGGAAGGAATACAGAGTCACTGTTTCAAAAGAAAATGGTTGCATAAGATCAAAAGTCAATTATACCGAAGGAAGAAGTCCAAGGCACATTGAAGGAATTGGCAAAGAACAAGGCACCAGGAATTGATGGAATAAAAATAGAAATCTTTCAAGAAAGTGAGGCAGCACTGGAGGCACTCATTCATTTATGCATAATACATTCAGGAGAAAACTATCTGGCCAACTGTTTGGAAGAAATCTGTATTTATGCCCATTCCAAAGAAGAGTGACCCAAAGAAGTTTGGAAATCATTGGACAATATATTTGATATCCCAGGCAAGTAAAGTTTTACTAAAGGTAACACAGAAATGGCTACAAGCATACATTGACAGAGAACTTCCAAATGTTCAAGCCAAATTCAGAAGAGGATATGGGACAAAGAATATCATTGTTGATGTCTGATGGTTCTTGGCTGAAAGCAGAGAACATCAGAAAGATGTTTACCTGTGCTTTATTGACTATGCAAAGGCATTCAATTGTGTGGACCATGACAAGCTATGGAAAACATTGTGAAGTATGAGTATTCTGGAATACTTGATTGTGCTCATGAGAAATCTGTACATGTACCAAGAAGCAGTTGTTTGAACAGAACATGGGAACACTGAATGGTTTAAAATTAAGAAAGGTGTGTGATAGGGTTATATTCTTTCACATATTTATTCAATCTCTATGCTGAGCAAATAATCTGATAAGTTGGTTTATATGAAGAAAAACATGGCATCAAGATTGGAGGAAGACACATAAACAACCCGTGATATGCAGATGATACAACATTGCTTGCTGAAAGTGAAGAGGACTTAAAATATTTATTGATGATGATCAAAGAGCACAGCCTTCAGTATGGATTACATGACAATGTAAAGAAAACAGAAATCCTTACTACTGGACCAATCAACAATATTCTTATCAATGGTGAAAAGATTGAAGTTGGCAAGGACTTCATTCTTTTTGGATCAACTATCAATATTCTTGGAAGCAGCAGTCAAGAAATCAAAGGATGTATAGCATTAGGCAAATCTGCTGCACAAGGCCTTTTTGAAGTGTTGAAGAGCAAAGATGTTAGCTTGAGGATAAGGTGCACCTAGCCCAAGCCATGATATTTTCAGTAACCTCACATTCATGCGAAAGCTGGACAGTGAATAAGAAAGACCATAGGATAATTGATGCCTTTGAGATATGGTATTGGAGGAGAATATTGAAAATGTCATGTTGTAGTTGTTTTTGTTAGGTGCACATGAGTCAGTTCTCACTTATTGTGACCGTATGCACTGTGACAGACTGAAAGACTGTACAATCCTGTAACATCATACTTCTAATCATGCCACTTCTAAGGGAGTCTACGACTGTCTGTGAAAAGTCTCCCATGAATCCTTTAGTCCTTCAGCTTTCATCCTTGAAAATGTGCCAAGTAATCTACCTTGGAAATTAGTCCTCCAGGGTGATAAAATGTTGCATCATTTAAATCACCTGTATATGAGAT
>NW_006409145.1:143531-144852 GCF_000296735.1 Chrysochloris asiatica
AGGGGCTGGCGGGTTTGAACTGCAAACTTTGTCATTAGCTTTGTACAGTGCTTCTCTTGTAGCTCCACACCAGAACTCTATATGAATGTGCATATATGTATAGATATAGATGTTACTGTTGTTACATGCTAGCAGGTTGGTTCTGACCTATAGAGACCCTGTGTAGAGTTTACAAGCACTTTCTGCTGGGTTTGAGGTGCCGACCTTGTGGTTCAAACTGACATTTCAATTTCGAGGACTATCCTGCAGAACCCCACAAGGACTGTGTACGTATATCTAGATTGTTGTTGTTAAGTACTGTCCCTGTATAGTGTTTCCAAGGTGCCGCACATAAGCTTGAACTGCTGACCTTGTGGTTGAAACTGACTTTGCAATCCAGTGTATTAACCCAGTTATTAAGCGTCTCATGAGTTTGAACTCCCAACCTTGAAGTTCAAACGACCTTGAGGTCAATTGGTTATCCTAAGATGTCACTCCAGGACTTCCTCTCTGGACACATAAGCTGCTATTTAAGTAAATATACAGAAAGAGCTTATAGATTCGGTACTATGCCGAAAGTGTTCCTATTTACAAAATATAACTTTCAGAAGGAATTTGATATTGAGTTTTGAAGTTAAGATCTTTTTCAAATGAATACTCTATGGTTTATGTATTTCATATACGCAGTAAAGAAATCAAATGTTGACCTTTCTTATTTTCCAGTATTATTAACAATATTGGAGAAAAAGGATAGTGAATGATGCATTAAAACTATATATATATATAATTTTTCACTCCTGAAATCAATTATAAATAAGATTATAATGTTAATTGCATGCTTCTTGTAATAAGCCAACCATGGTAGAATCACTGAGCTAAAATTACTTCCTGTGGCTTTGGATGAGTTACTTGAACTTCCTGATAATTTTCTTACCTAAAAGCATGTCTAACAGTAAAAACCTATAGTATGATGTTTCCTGGGATTTAAAGTTGTAGTGCAGTGATTGTGAGTCTGTCTACTAACACCACGGTCAGCAGTTTGAAACTACCATGTGTTCCGCATGAGTAATCTGAGGCTTTCTCTTCCTGTAAAGATTTATAGCCTTGGATACCCTATGCAGGGTCATTGAGTTGAAATGATTCCAAGGCACATAGCCACCATCACAACCAAAATTTTTAACAAAGGGAAGTACTGAGAATATTGGTATTTTAATTCTAATTACATAATTTGTGTTACTTTTTATTATGTAGTATCCAATTAGTATCCAATGTCATCTTATAACCATCTTTATATATGGTAATAAAATTAAGATTTTGTTTAGTCATATTTTGCAAACTGGAA
>NW_006409145.1:145759-147159 GCF_000296735.1 Chrysochloris asiatica
GGTCTACTTCCCAGATTTTAGTTCAACAAACGCTGGAACTCTGTGTCTGGCTAGGCTTATACTCTCAGTCTCAGCCTAGGCTTTAAGAAATGTTACCAGCCACTAGTCAACGTCAGGGTTCAGTTGTGCCAGCCCTTGGTGTAGCTGATATTCTTCTTCCAGATTCACAGTCAACACTTGAATGAGATCTCTTCTACTTTCAGGGTTACTTTAGGCTCTGGGAAGGGCACTGAACTTTATCTCCCCTAGTTACTCAGTTTATCAACAGCCAGGATTTCTCTGCGCCTACTCTTACTCTGCCTGTCTCTTGCAGTTCTCTTGGCTTTACTGCAGTAGTGGCTAGCAAGACTCAAGCTAGATTCTGAGTCTGGTGACTTTTTGACTTTACTTGTTTTTCTTCTACCATTTCTCTATGTTTGTACACTTTCTTAGCTATTATTACTAAATCTTGGATACTTTCTGTAACTTCTTTCTAACCTCAGGAGCTGTCTGATTAACAGCTGCTTTAATCTCAGTTGCTTCTGGATCTATAGGAGTATGCTTGCAGAAGGCTTCTGCCACACATTTCTTACTTTGGCCAAATTAGTGGGCTTTTTGCAGCCACTTTTAGATTTCTCAACAGAGCCTGGCAGTAAGTCTGGGGTCTTTTCTTACCTTCTGTCATGTTGACATTCTAGTCTAGTCGGGACAACGGGAGAAAGGTTCTAATGATGTCAGCATTTGTGGTGAGTTGCTTATTATTACCAGGAACTAATTTCCTGGCCTCTGTCTGGATTCTTTCTCACTCTTCTGTGGTGAGCTGACAATAATTCTAAGGTCATTTTAACTTTCTAAGTCTTAAACTTTACTCTTCTAAACAAAATCAACTCTTTTATTATTTGCCATCTTTTCTTACTTACATACTAGACTCTGTCTACATGCTTCTCAACTAGCCTGTCATTGGGGTTGTTAACAGGTTACATCTTACTCTTCTTTCTCAATTCATCATGCCTTTTTCTTTCAACTTCTTTTCACTGCCTCACATTCTGGACTTTGCACTTTCTAATACTGTCTTCAATTTCATTTGACATTTCTTTCAGCACGGACACTCAGCCTGGTACTATCTTCTAACACTTACACAACCTATCTACCTTTGTATTACACAATCTTTTCTCTCTTTGCCTTACTCTTCAAGTATCTCTCAGCTACTTTCTGTAAATCACTGGGATGAACTGAATAGTCTTGTCTAGGATCTACTCTTTTCCTGATCTTTCTTCTATGCTGCTCAACAAAATACTATCTGATTCTAAAAGAGAATTAGCTACTTCAGTAGTAGGAATTAAGACACTATCTGCATGACTAATATCACTAATCTTTTTATGCAAAGTTACTAAATCAATAGAACTGTCACTATTATTCTA
>NW_006409145.1:147879-152569 GCF_000296735.1 Chrysochloris asiatica
TGCCAACATGTAAAAATTACTACCACTGTTCTTATGACCACTAAATACCAATTAAGGGCTGGAGGAGTGGAGAGAACTAGCTTCTCAGGACACTGGGAGATTCTCTCACTAACTTTGAGCTTCATCGGGAGCTATGACGTGGGCCTTAAAGTACTTGGGACGTGGGGTGAAGGCCTGGAGAACACTCACACTCTGAGACGCCTGCCTTCTCATCTAATGGGGGACAGACTCTGCCAGCTGTTGGGGGTCATATGGGAGGCTTCTTTGTAAATCAGATATTCATGCAGTTAGGCTTTATCTGGCTCTTCTGGGTTCTGAGGCCAATGAAGCTTCACAAAGGCCCTACTGTGGGGTGTTATTTACAGCAGAGACTACTTTGGAAGCCAAGTATTGCCTAGATTCAGTTTTGGGTCCAAGAGAACCTATGGGGGCTAGTCATTACACTAACAGAAGGAGATTTACGGAAGACATCACATTGGCTCTTAGAGCTTCTTTCAAAGGACAGGACACAGGTAGACTCAGGACTTACTTTCAAGGTTATAAAGCAAAGGAACTCTATCTTGACTTTATATTCACACATACACACATAGGGCTTAGTGGTCATTAGTTGGCCTCTGTCTCATTTCCATTAGCTCAGAATTGAGTAAATTATGTGTCAACTGGTCAGAAATGATACTTTTCAACTTTTCAAATGATTCCTGGGTCTTAGATCTCACTAAAACTTTCAGAAACATTTCAATGTGGCAATTTTGGGGAAGGTTATGTAGCTGGCTGGTTATTAATAGGCGGCAGCTGCCAGCTCTGGTTCAGGGGCAGGAAAACGCTACGCAGGCCTCCGCCATACAGGGGGGAGGGAGATGTGCACCCGGTGCTTAACTTTCTTTCACTGACTTTGGCTGCTGGGGCTGACACGAAGCTGCTCTGCGGAGAGGGGCGAGGAGATCCAGCAGCAGGCGGCTGTTACACTAACTCGCTGGGTCTGGTTGCTTAGCGTCAGGTGCTGGGCGGGGCATATCTTCTCGGGTGGCAGCGTCTGTGCCGCTAGCTGCACAGTCAGGCTGCGGGGGCTGGGCCTGACAGCTGGGCTCCACCCCTGCTATCTTGGTGGGTGGGTGGGCGGAAGCGCATCCAGGCGGGGTGCGTGCGTGCTGGCCTCGCTGTGGAGGAGGGTAGGCGCATGCGGGTGGGAGTCTCCGGCGAACTCGCACGGAGGAGCTGGCAGACTTCTGCCTACAGGCTGGGACGGCGGGAGCGTGCGTGCCTGAGACGAGTGCGCGCGCAGGCCTTTCCGATCACTACTGCTGAGGGGAGCATGCGTGGGACCGTGCGCACGCAGCGGTTGAGCTCGACATGAAAGGCACGGGGTGTCTTTCTCTTGAGCTTCCTGGCTGCCGGCTGCTAAACAGAGGTTACTGGGTGGCATGCCCTGGCAGCGGGAGCGCCACTCCAGACCGGATGTAGGGGTGCTGAGAGTCAGGGCTTCCGCGGCCTTGGTTCAGGGGGGGAGGGGCCCGCCCGGAGGCTCGCGCAGACTCGGCGGAAGGATATAGCTAGAGGCAGGCTGACTCAGACCACACTGGAGTTAGGGCGGCAGCTAGAGAGGTACTGAACTCATAGGCAGATTACAGATCCCAGCTTCGGTGATGCTCGGACCACTGTAGCCCTCTCTGGCCCTAAGACTCCACAGCCAGCGGCGCCTAACTCTCTCCCCCAAGAAATCACACTTCCAGGAACAGTTACAACAAGTCTAAGACCTGAGTTTGATCAGATACACATCAACTTGGGAAAAACATGAGGTTGGGTTGGATAACGACAGGGGAGTTCACTCTCACTATATTCGCTTATCCATTCACACAATGAAAAAACCCATATGGCCACAGCTCACACTGCACTGAGGTAGTGACCCGCTTCGCCTTTCAGATGCACAGACCAGGGAGCTCTACGTCTCTCCCTATGAGAGAGCCAGAACGTCTTCTAAGACTCCCTGCTGGCAGCTTTACGGTGCATCTGCCTAAGCTTTATTCCGGCCTCAGACTGAAACTTGAGCTCACAGAACAACAGACAGACAGACAGATAGACAGAATGGCCACTTATATACTCACACTTACCGGCCGATGCAACCTTTCGGTTTCGGATGTCCTGGTGGTTTTCAGGGATCCCGGACAAGCCCCCAAATGTTATGCCCAGAATTCAGGGTCCCCAAAGACCACCCAGGAGCCGTGTGCCGATGCAAATACATAAGGGAAGTTTAATAAAGCTCGAGCCAGGTCTTTAACCTTATCCGATGCATCGGAATAGGGAAAGAGCCCCGGATTAATTGTCTGCAGGGTTTATATAGATTTCTCAAACAGCTCAGGTTTCTCAGTTTTACAGTCTTTGGATTGGTTAACAATTGGCGAACTATAAGATGTTACAGTTTAATTGGTCAGGACTGGTGGTCTTTGTTCTTAGGCTAGGGTAAAGGAAAACATCTGGCCTCTGGCCTTGAGCTGCCTGGCTATTCATACATATATCATTTTCTTGGAGCAAGAGGATGTGTTCAGGCTAATGTACAGAATGGAGACTGACCTTGTCTCTGGAGGGAACTAAAAACTGAGGCCTTGTCTATTTAAAATGCTTTCCTGAGCCTGACTAGAGTTCAGTCAAGCAGTCTCTAGGTAGGCAAAATCAGGTAAAATCAGTTTGGTCCTTACACGGGGCTCCCATGTCTTCCAGGCTCACAGCTCATTCCAGGAAATAAGCAACAGACTACCTCAGCCTCATGTGATTGTCTAGGCTAATCTCTTCCTGAGCCACCTCTGGGAGGGAACAGAGCCCCGAGCTAATGTTCACCTGCTTCTGTTTCTGTAACTGCTGGCTTGTATGCGCACACATCCTTCCCTGCCTATGTTTGAACCAACCAATTCCAGGTAGCCCCCTGAAACTCTTGACTCCTGCTAACCAATCCCAAAGTAACTCATGTATGCAACCCTTTGTTGTTGTTTGTAAGTACCATGGAGTTGGTTCCAACTCATAGTGATCCTGCACAGGGTTTCTGAAGCTGTAAATCTTTACGTGAGCAGAATGCCTCATCTTTCTCCTTTGGAACTGCTGGTAGTTTCAAACTGCTGACCTTGAGGTTGGAAGCCCAACTCGTAACCACTAAGCTACCAGAGATCCTTGTATGTACCCCAATTTTCCTATGAAATACCATCACATAGAGAAGATGGGGCTCAGCTTCTGGATGTGAATCCACTGAGCCACCTGCTAGCACAATAAAGCCCTTCCTGTGTTACACCATGCATGACATTGGCAACTCCTTCATAGGGACTCTAGTAACAATAATGACCCTTTTGTTTCCAAGGATCATCTGGTGGGTTTGAATTGGTTAGCATGTGATACACAGTCCAGTGCTGATCCTACAGTGCCACCTCAGAGGTCCAAGTTCTTTAAAAACAAAGCATCAGTTTAAATGCTCACTCACTTGTTTTAAAACTGTCAATAGGTAGGACTTAGTAATGAATTCAGGACTAGAGCATCCCCTAAACTATGGTTAGTAGATTGAAAAATGTCTTATTTCATTTTTAAATGTCTCTTACATATTTAAGTAATATAGTTTTAATTTTATCTGTTATTCAGAAATTATTTAAGACATGTTTTCCATGTACCAGAGTTTTAAATATTTTTAGTGGTTACTACATATGAGGAGGTTGGTCAACAACAACATGGAACACTGGGCCAAGAGGGATCAAGAGATAGTGTTGGAACTCTGAAACCAATATAAGGGTATGTTTGGAGGAGCAGAGGATTTATAGCTGGGGACTTTGAAGGGAATCCATAAATCCATTGTATTCTGGATCAAGACATTCAGCTGTTCCAGGAGCCACCATCTTGGGAGAGAACATCTTGATTGTATCAGGATTGATAGTATCAGGAGAGAATGTCTTGATTGTACCTTGATTATATCAGGATTGTATCAGAATTGACATAGAAATTTAAAGTAACAGTATCAACATAAAACCAAATGGCCACCATTCGTCTGTCTGTCATGCTGCAGTGGCTTGAGTTGCTGTGATTCTGAGATCTATGCCACCGGTATTTTCAATAACCGCCAGGGTCACCCATGGTGGACAGGTTTCAGATGAGCTTCCAGACAAAGACAGACTAGGAAGAAAGAGTGACAAACTACTTCAGAATCGCTAGCCACTGAAAACTCTTTGAATAGCAGAGAAACACTGTCAGATACAGAACCGGAAGGTGGGAAGGCACCCAGAATGTGACTGGGAAAAACAAATGCCTCCTCAAAGTAGAGTTAACCACAATAACGTGAATAGAGTTAAGCTCAGGAGAGAAAAGTACACAAAAACATCATTTGCTGATGCGCCACAACTCAAAATGAAGAGAAACAGCTGTAAACATCCACTGAAAATCAAAACATGGAATGTATCAAGTATGAATCTGGGAAAATTGGAAGTTGTCAAAAATGAAATGGAACACATAAACATTGATATCTTAGGCATTGGTGAGCTGAAATGGACTAGTATTGGCCATTTTGAATCTGACAACCACATGGTTTACTATGCAGGGAATGACAAATTGAAAAGGAATGGCATTGCATTCATCGTCAAAAAGAACATATCCAGATCAGTCATGAGGTACAATGCTATAAGTGATAGGATAATATCCATGCACCTACAGGGAAGCCCAGTTA
>NW_006409145.1:154479-161712 GCF_000296735.1 Chrysochloris asiatica
TATGCTGAGCAAATAATATGAGAAGCTGGGTTCTATGAAGAAAAACGTGGTGTTAGGATTGGAGGAAGACTCATTAACAACCTGCGATATGCAGAAGATACAACCTTGCTTGATGAAAGTGAGGAGGTCTTGAAACATTTAGTTATGAAGATCAAAGAGCACAGCCTTCAATATAGATTGCATCTCAATGTCAAGAAAACAAAAGTCCTCACCACTGGACATGTGTATGAGGCTGTTGAAATTATCATGACTTCTATCAGCTGGACCTTAATCCACAAAGTGACATTTTATTATTATTATTATTATTTTACTATTTTAAAGAAGTCTTTTGCAGGAGTTTGGTCCAGTGGATTAATCTAATCTGAAAAAAAGTCAAGAAAAAAGATTTTTAAATGTAGAGATTGAAAAAGAAGTAAATTTTATGCATGATTCCAGAATCTATATAAAAATGATATAGGAGCAATGAAAGAAACAGATATATGGACAACAATTTTTGAAGATCAATAACTACAGCTTTTGGTATGGATTGCATCTCAATGTAAAGAAAACAAAAATTCTCATCACTGGGCCAATAAACAACATTCATATCAACGGAAAAATATTGAAATTCTCAAAGACTTTATTTTGCTTGTTTAAACCATAAACACTCATGGAAGCAAAGGTCAAAAAATCAAAGGGCATTTGGCATTAAGGAGCTCTGGTAGCGTAGTGGTTACGACTTGGGCTGTGAACCGCAAGGTCAGCAGTTCGAAACTACCAGCTGCTCCGCGGGAGAAAGATGAGGCTTTCTACTCCCGTAAAGATTTACACCCTCGGAAACCCTGTACAGGGTCGCTATGAGTCGGTTCCGACTCCACGGCACATAACAACAACAACAACATTGCAAAAATACTTTGTAAAGTGTTGAAGAGCAAAGATTTCAGTTTGAGGACTAAGGTGCACCTGATCCAAGCCATAGTATTTTCTATAACCTCATATGTATGCGAAAGTAGGACAGTGATTAAGGAAGACATTAGAACAATTGATGCATTTGAGTCATGGTGTTGGAGGAGACTATTGTAAGTACCATGGACTGCCAAAAGAAGAAAGAGATCAGTGCTGGAAGAAGCAAATCAGAAAGCTGATTGGAAGCCAGAATGGTCAGATGTCATCTGTCATATTTTGGACTTATTAAATGATGACTATTTATGGACTGAACCAGATGGAATATACAGAAATCAATGAGAATACATTAAAGGAAAGAGATGGTAGAAAATCTCTATATTATCAGCCAAAACAAGACCAGGGTCAGACTGTAAAATAGACAATCAATTGCTTACAGGCAAGTTCAGGTGGAAGATAAGAAAATGAAAACAAGTAGATGAAAGGCAAAATAGGACCTTGAACATATACTGCCTGCATTCAGAGATCCTCTAAACAGATAGGCTTTATTAGATACTAATGACAGAAGACAAGAAGCTTTGTAGGATGACATCAGGAATATCATTAATGTCAAAAGCAAAAGATCATTAAGAGGAAGAGAAAGAAGGAAAAGATTTTGATCCATGTCGGAAGAAACTCTGATATTCCTCCCCAGCATAGAGATATTAAAGCAAATGAAGGACATAAAAGTGCTGAACAGAATATTTTAAATGGCATCTTAAGAAGACAGTCTTGGTGATAAAAATAATGCTGAAGATCACATGATAGAAACATTTTAAGTCTAATAACACTCATTTCAAATACTTTTTCTAAACAATATAAAATACATTACACATGAACCTAATCAAATTGGCTATATCTGTGAAATGAGTCCATGGTGAAGCTCAATATCATTAGGCAAAACAAGCCTACAGGGAGTTTATGTAACAGACCATAAATTGCTCACTTGCAAATTCAGCCTTGAGCTAAAGAAAATTAAAACAAATTCACAAGAGCCAAAATTTGACTTTGAATGTATCTGGCCTGAATTTAGAGATCATTTAAAGAACAGGCTAGATTCATTAAACACTAATAACTGAAGATCAGAGGAGTTGTGGATTAACATCAAGAACACCATACAGAAGAAAGAAAAAGATTATTAAGACAATAAATAAGAATAAAACAAAATTAATATCAGAATAGACTTAGAAATTGGTCTCCAGCATAGAGATATTAAAACTGAAAGACATGAGGAGATGAAAGAGGTAAATAGACAATTTCAAAGGGCAGTCAGAAACAAAGACAAGTATAATGAAATATGAAAAAACCTAGAGTGTGAAAAACATAAGTTAAGCACACACTCAACATTTCTCAAGCTAAAAGAACTGAAGACAAAATCCAAGTCCTGATTTGCTATAATGAGGGATTTTATGGGCAAACTACTGAATGATGCAAGAAACATCAAATGATCAGGGAACAAATACAAAGAGTCACTATACGAAAAGGCATTGGTCAAGTTCAACCATTTCTAAAAGTAGCATATGATCATGAGCCAATGGTACTAAAGGAAGAAATTCAAGGTGCACTGAAGGCATTGGCAGAGAATAAGGCTCCACTAATTAATGTAATGCAAATTGAGCTCTTTCAACAAATTGATGCAGCACTGGAGGCACTCACTCATCCAGGCCAAGAAAATTGGAAGACAGCTACCTGGGCAAATGATACCATTAATATCACATGCAAGTACATTTTTCTAAAGATAATTCAAAAACAGTTGCAACAATACATTAATAGGAAACTGCCAAAAGTTCAAACCTCACTTAATTAGGACATGGAATGAGAGATATAATTCAGTTACAGATGAAGTACAACCAGAATACTCCTTGTGGTTGTTGTTGTTAAGTGCCGTCAAGTCGGTTCCAACCTGCAGTGACCCTGTATATGGTTTCTGAGGAGCAACTATTGGGTTTGAACTGCGGACCTTAAGCTTCAAACAAATCTTTCAGTCAAGTGCATTATCCTTCAATTCCACATCAGGACTCTCCTTAGAAGTCAAGATCATGAGACTTTATCTATCATACTTCGGACGTGTTATCAAAAAGAACCAGTGCCGATAAAGGTCTTGGTAAAGTGAAGAGTTGCAGAAAGCAAAGAACTGCAATGAGATTGAAATTCACAGTAAAACAAGCAAATTTTTCTTGGAAGAAATATAGCTCCTTAGAATCCATATTTCAGACATGTTATCAGGAGAGATTTGTTGTTTTTGTTAAGAGCCATCGAGTTGGTTCAGACCCAAAGCGACCCTGAACAGGGTTTCTGAGGCTGTAAATCTTTACAGGAGCAGAAAGCCTCATCTTTCTCCAGCGGAGCAGCTGGTAATTTCAAACTGTTGACCTTGCCGTTCACAGCCTGATTTGTAACCACTGCGCTACCAGGAGGGATGGTCTTTGGAAAAGGACATCATGCTTGATAAAGTGCAGGGTCAATGAAAAAGAGGAAGACGTCATACGAGATGTATTGGCACAATGGCAGCAGCAAATGGTTAAAATTAACACCAGGTATCAGGATGGCACTGAGTCCTGGTGTCATGATGTGGGTTAATTTGCCGGACTGCAAAGATGTTTGAGCTGCAAGGTCAGCAGTTCAAGCTCACCAGCTGCTCCTTGGAAACCGTATACACGGTTGCTATAGGTCTGAACTGACTCGACAGCACATAACAACAACCCCAACATCAGGATGGGACTGGATTTGGTAGTGTTTCATCCTGTGCATAGTTGCTATGAGTGGTAATCAACTTCACAGAATCTAAGAACAACAAATGCAGATATTCAAGTATAAGAGAAGACTTTCAACAAGACTGATTTACCAAATAGCTGCAAACCTGGACTCAAATGTAACAATAGTTATGGGGATTGGGTTGTGTTCTGTTATACATAAGGCCTACAACTATACGTATGCTTTAAACAGAAGAAAGTGAATAAAACTCATATGAGCAATGAATGGGTGTTCTTTAATTAAGGTCATTTTTTCTTTTATTTCCATGCTTTATTTTCCCAGACTGTAATATGGACATAGTGGCAGATGAACATTTGTAAAACATCCAAAGGTAGAATATATTTTGGGAGTTAGCAGAGTAACAAAATGGACAGAGGGTAGGTCCTCATAAACAAATTTTTATTGATGTTGTCAGGTGCCCTTGAGTTGTTTCTGACACTTAGTGACCCTATGCACTGTATGTCACAATGTTCTGCTGCGTCTCATGAGATTTCAGTGGCTAAACCTTCAGAAGTAGTCCGTCTCTCCTTCTTCCTAGTCTGTCTTAATTTGGAAGCTCAGCAGAAATCTGTCCACTATGGGTGACCCTTCTGGTATTTAAAATACTGGAGTCATACTTTTCAACTTAACACCAGCATGGAAAACACCACAGTATGACAAGTTGACAGATATGTGGTGGACATGTGCTAGAGTCTCCCACAAACCTAGTCTACTACACTCTGTACAGTTCTATGCAAGGTTTATACCTTTCTCCTCACTGAGAAAGTCTGGATTTTCCATATTTTGCTGTCAGATAGCCTACTTTATGACTAATGTAGATTCTTGCCTCAGAACTATGACTTCATTGAACACATTGTATTTTTCTGCATAACGCTGTTTGTGAAAATGGAGGGAAAATGTTTGTATTTAGCATCTTTGTTAGAATCCATTTAGTCTTGCCAAAACCATACTGTCTTCTATCAATAGATATAAACTATGCCAGCAATATACAGCTTTTAGTGACCCATGATATTTTTTTTTTATATGTAATAAAGTAATGAACTTTCTTTCTTCATCTCTCAAAGTGGTAGTATACTGTGAATGTATAGAAAAAAGTCAGATGATAGAGTGTTACTTAAGAATGTGTGCTCAAGAATAAAATAATTGGAGTTCAAATGCAAGCTAGTCTATCAACTAGATGAATAATTATGAACAAGTTATTCACTTTGTCTGTGCCCAATTTTCATCATTAATAACACTTAACTATTCACAAATATTTACTGAGGCACTGTTCTAAGTATTAGAGTACAGCATTGAACACCAACAAGTGGGGGAAAACAGACAAAACAGTGTACGAACAACATATAGGGAATGCTAGTTAACTGCTATGGAAAACAAATGAAGCATGCGGAGTGGTAGATAAGGCTCACTGTAAACAGGATGGTCCAGGACAGGTTTATCAGAAATGAGCCATGCAGTTAGCTAGCGAAGAACATTTCAGGAAGAAGGGCTGAAAAGCCCGAGGCAGGATCAGAGCTGATATGTCCAGGGAGAATGAAGAGATCATTGTGTTCAAATCAAAGTGGATATGACAGGCAGACTAATAAGGGATAAGTTAATAAGAAATGGCAGTAAGATGATGTTGTACCATATGCTTTCATAGGACTTTCGGGCTTTACACTTAATGTGCTGGAAAGACTCCCAAGTTTTTGAAGTAAAATGATAATTAGCAGTATCGCTCTGTCTCCTAAAGTGAGATTAGTTTCAAGGGGAGAACAGGAAGAAACAGTGACAAGCAAAGAGGATGCAGTAATCATTAAGACAAAGTGAATGGCTCATAGGCCAGGGTGGTAGCAGATAAATTATCAAAATCTGAATATACACTATAGGTAGAATCAACATGCTATGGGAATGATTAAATATGAAGTGTGTGATATAAAAAGAAAATTCAGTGATGCTTCTCAAGTATGCAAGGAGCATATAGATGAGTCATTTTTCCTTACCAATAATGCTTTTGAATATTTCTATTTCCCCCTGCAAGTTGGAGTACCTTATTTATTCATACATACAAGAGTCCTGATGTGGCACTTCAGGATATGCACATGATTGCAAGTTTAGTTTGAACTACAAGGCAAGTGATTCAATCTTACCAGCTGTTCCTAAGAAGTCCTATACAGAGTTGCTATGAGTTGGAATTGACTCAATGGCACTGTACTACAATAAATAAACACACACAATCATACATACAACAGAGGCTTCAAAAGTTCATGGAATATGTGCAATTAGAAGGTTATGGAATTTTACTCCAAAATTTTAACGCTCCCTTTATTTGTGTATATTTCAGACATTATAGATATCAACTCAAAAATGCTGCCTAATATCTGTAGTATTGACATATAAGGCAGAGTTTTAAAACAACTTAAGAAAATAGTAAAACATAATTTTGATTTAAAAGATTCAAATACATTATTTAATACTTTTATATTTGTGAAAATAATTTTAATCCCAAAACAGAGGTTACATGTCTTTTTGAACAAAGATAATAATTTTGCTCAAATAAATAATATAATTTATAAATGAAAACCTTAATTATATTACCTAATTGCATATCTCATTTGTTGTTGTTAATTGTTGTAGAGTTGATTTCAACACATAGCAACCCTGCATAGGATTCCCAAGGAGCAGCTGATGGGTTTGAACTTCTGACCTTGCGGTTTCCAGTCCAGTGTTGATCCTATAGCACCACATCACAAATCCTATAACATATGTTTTGTTGTTGTTAGGTGCAATCGAGTCGGTACCGACTCATACCAACACTATGCATAACAGAACAAAACACTACCCATCCTAGGCCAACCTCACAATTGTTGCCACACTTGAGCCCACTGATGTTGCCACTTTCTGATCCATCTTGCTGGGGGTCTTCCACTTTTTCTCTGACCTTCCACCATAACAAACATGATATCCTTCTCCAGTGACTGGTCCCTCCTGACAATATGTCCAAAGTACAAGAGACAAAGTCTGGCCATCCTGGCCTCCAAGGAACATTCTGGCTGCACTTCCAACACAGATCTGTTTGTTCTTTTGGCAACCCATGGCACTTTCAGTATTCTCCTCCAACACCATAACTCAAATGCATCAATTATTCTATGGTCTTCGTTATTTACTGTCCAGTTTTTGAATGCATATGAGGTTATTGAAAATACCATGGCTTGAATCAGGTACACCTTGGTCCTCAAGCTGACATCTTTGCTCTTCCACACTCTAAAGAGGTCTTCTTCAGCAGATTTGCCTAATGCAATATGTCATTTGATTGCTTGTAGTAACCATTAAAAATATTTTAAGAATCCAATACTTGGAAAAAATATCTTAAATAATCTCTGAGTAGCACATAAAATTAAAACTATAATACTTAAATATGTATGAGAAATTTAAAAGTGAAATAAGATACTTCATAATCCACTGAACCAAAAATTTTGGGATGATCCAGTCCTGAATTTGTTATCAACTTTTAACTTTGCTCTATTGAGATTTTTAGGAGCTCTGGTAGCATAGTGGTTATGAATCGGGCTGTGAACC